>NC_071536.1:4657944-4939751 GCF_026979565.1 Vidua chalybeata
GAATTTACCAACATTACCAAATTGTTAATGGCACAGATACAGGAAAAATGTCAGTGGTTGTGTGTCTTACAAGGTAATTTCTTGGTGGTTATTCCAGAGCAACAGGTTTGTGGTGTTGATAAAAACCAAAGGATGGAAAACATATTTACAAGGTGTTTCAGAGTCATTAATGCCCAGCACTGAGCTTTATCTGGAGCACCCCAGTTCAGCCCTCCCAGAGCCCCTGCCTGCTGCTGGAGCTGCCTCTGTTGGGCTGGAGACCTGAGCCAGCATTTTTCCAGACTGAGGAAGAGTTTAGATCTCTACCAGCTGTGAAGATGCTGAACCCACATGAATTGAAGCTGGAAGTGGGTTTTGCACTCCCTTCTTTCTTTCTTTAGTGTGAAATTGCTTCACTGGAAAAATAGCTGATTATCTCTAACCTGCACCTTTTCCATTATGTTTTTTGTTGATTTACCTTGATTTCAGTTTGTTTTTCATAGTTATTACAGACTTTAGCCTACTTCCCACAGATTGTCAGAGCTCTTCCTATGCTGAACCCATTTCTGTCTGATTATGCAAGGGTGCTCCTGATGTGATCCTGATGAAAAGCACGTAGGGGGCTTGTAAATTGAAAAATGAACTTTGAAACACACCCTCCCTCCTGCCCAAAATGGAGAGTATTCTCCATAAAAAGAACGTTCAGCAATGAAATACCATTTGTGCTGTACTGCCTTTATAAATTTGGCTCAGAAAATGTGACAGGGCATGTTTTATCACTGATGTTATCAGGTCTGCATAATTGTTTCTGCAGCATCCTGCTGCAGCCAGGCTGAATTTGCTTAAATTCACCAAAAGAAAATAACTTAGGAGTAAAAGCTGGGCCACAGAGAAAGTGGCTGTGGATTCACAGTCACAGTGACTGTGGGAACACAGAATTATCACACAGAGGAGCCCTAATTCAGCCAAGGTGTGGCACAGGAGAGGGGTGAGAAGGGGCTCCCAGAGTGGAGCAGGACAGACTGTCGGGACACCCAAGGGTCTGTCTTACCTCAGGGCTGATGCACAGAAAAGTTTCCAAAAAGAAAGAGGCTGGGATTTGCACTGGAAACATTGCTCAGGGTAAGTTTCCAAAGAACAAGGGAGGGCTGCATTTAGAAATCCCCCAAACACCATAAACCTCCAGTCAGGATTAGGCACTGGGGATGGGCATCCCCCACACTGGGGTGGTGGGCTGCATCCCAACCCCTGCTGCACAACCAACCTCTGTCTCTGGTATTTGTTTGCCTTCAGCACAAGGTACTGAGAGAATGCATGGGCTGGAACCAAGCCCAGCAGCATGGAGTTATCCATGCTTTACTTCCAGCACCTCTGTGCAGTTATTTTAAATCCGTGGGTTTCAGTTCTTCATCTGGCATTTCTGCCTTTCATCCCTAGATCATCTCATCTCTTCTTGATCTCAAATCTGATGACAAAAACAACCCAAACTTTCTCTTGCTGCAACAAGTATTTAATTCAAAGGCTATCTGAAGATCAAGAGAAGAAATTTCACTTTTTGCTGAACTAGTTGATCCAAGCAGCCAAACATGGCTCAGTATTTTATTTTAAAAAGATTGATTATAACAAACAAGATGATTCTTCTTGGCTGTGATAATTTTGATTCTTAAATTTGAAAAAAGGCACAAAATTATGTCTTGGGCCTAAAAATGTTTGTACAGTATTTGCATGGTGACACAGTCCAAAAAGCCCCACCTGAATATCATTACAGGAAAAATATTTCAGAAGAAGGAGTTCTTCTCTGTGGCGTTTCAGTTCAAACAGTCCAGGGGTTGGAGAGACTGTAAGGGTGATGAAGCACTGACCCAGAGAAGCTTGGGCTGCCTGTAGTGGTTTTGGTTCATCAGTTTGAGATTTGAGATATTTTTTGGACACATCCCTGCAAGTGTCCAAGGTCAGATTGGATGGGGCTTGGAGCAACCTGGGATAGTGGAAGGTGTCCCTGCCCATGGCAAGGTCTGGAAGTAGATGATATTTAAAGTCCCCTCCAACCCAAGCCATTCTGTGATGACTGTGATTTAAGGTTAGATGGACAGGTACATCCCCACTGAGGTACCTTCGTGGGCGCCTGGCTTATAATTTCAACATTTTGGCCATTGTGGTGTTGGTGATGGTTTCTGTATGACATGCCAAGCAGCAACCAAGCCTCCTGTCCCAGGGAGGCTGCTTTTCCATGTGCCTTCACCTCCACTTCCTTCTTTCCAGTGGCAGATTAGATTGCACTTCCCTCTGCAGTGTTTGCAGGGAGCCACCAGCTTGGCATTAGCTTAAAAATCCAGCGCACTGCTCTCCCAGGGAAGCATTTGATGCCCACCAGCTTTAATATTCTCAGACATACCCCTCTGGTGAAGGGGAGCCCACAGCCACATAGCTCATGTTTCATGTGGGCTGAGCTCTCAAATGTGTTGATATTAACCATTAACTTTTAATTAGACAGACAAAATCCTGCAGAAAGGGGCTCTCAGTGCCTTGCTCCTGTACACTTCAGCTTTGACTTCAGTGATGATTTCCACGACCCTCTCTTTGAGAAATCCCCATAGCAGTTATTCCATGTGCTTCTCTATCTGAGCAGGAGGTGAGCCCCTTGCCTTGATACAAGCAATGCCCGTGGCTCCTGACTTGCAGGCTAAATTGCAAGTAGAAAATGGGGATATATTCCGTAGGAAATATTCAGTAGAAAATGGGGAGAAGAGAGGTCTGGTCTCACTGCAGCTGTATCCAGTGATAAATGCAGGTGTGGGACTCCCTCCTACATGAGGAGATTACCTTAAAGACAGTTGTAATAGTCTGACTTAAACCTCTAAATGCAATTAAATCCTGAGTTAAGCCTGAAAAATTTGATCTGACATTCTGTCTTTGACTCACCGGGTTTTTGTGTTTTGGTATTACGGCGAACACGCTGTAATGGATCACACACTCCAAAGAGTGTGCTGAAAGGGCTGGGGTAAATCAGGGACAGCACATCAGGCTGGATTTTCAGAGTCAACCATCAATTTCCTTTTTGTAATGTGTGCAACGTCTGACAGCTGAATATGTATTTAATGAGATTTTGAAAACATAGACTTTTTATCTATTAGAACAACACGCCTTGTGAAAACGTGCCTGTGCTGCTGCATAACTGAATGCTTTAGGAAAATTAACTCACTTAAAAGCTAAATAAGGCTGAAAACCAGCATGTTAGGCAGAGGAGATGGCGTCCACTCTGTCCCAAAACATTGCCTCAGCTGAGGGGGAGCCTCAGCCTTTCTTAAAGGCTCAGAAATGTTTAATTAACCTCACTCTTCCCATTAGTTTTCACTTTATTATGCCATGTAACCTACGAGCACTTCCACCCAGATGTCCTGCAGATGCTGCCTCCCACCTCTTTGGTGGGGGAGCTCTTGATGAAAGCCCAGAAAACTTCAGTTTGACCTTCATTTCAACTCCCTTGAAGACTCACCACTGCCAGATCAATTCTCTCAGCACACTAAGTGTGAATGTGTTCTCCCCAGCTGATAATGCTTTTCAGCTTCATACCTGAGCTCTCTGTTTGCTGCTCACAGGAGATTGCTGCATTTCATGGTTTTCTCATGGCTTGGGAGTTTGGCCAGGGGGAGGGACTTGCCCTTTGGGTCAGTGTTGCCCCCAGCCTCTACTGCAGTGTAGGTAATAAGTAGCATCCAAGAGAAATACAGCACACAGCAAGAGGATGAAGTGGGGGATTGTTTGGTTCATCTGCCTCTGTCAAAAATACCAGATATAGTAAAAAGTACCAGGAGTACCAAAAATCTGTCAAAGATTGCTTGTGAAGAACTGCTGCTGCAGAAGAGGCCGGGGTGATTTAGGTAAGCATATAAACCACCGGGATTTCTTTGAACTCTGAGCCTTGCTGCAGCTTACGTGTTATTCCTGTGAATCAGCCTACATCAGGTTTCAGTAGAGTAAACTCATCCCTGGTATGAGAGCAGTAGTTTAGGACTGGTTCTTTAAAGCTAAGATTAGCCCTGTATGCTGAAGATTTGCAATTATTTCCAAAATCTGGAAGGATCCTAATTATTAGCATCCTCCTGTGTGGAAAAGCGTGATAAAGTTGGCCATAGAGCAGTGCCTGGGCTATCAGTTCCCATAAATATTTAGAGGTGCTGGAATAAAGGAGAGCAGAGAGCGAGGTGATGTGCTCTTACTCTATCCCATTTCATGGTTATGATAAAGGCTGGTGTGGCACTTTCACCACGGGAAATGTGGCAGTGTTGGAGCCATCTGGAGGGATTACTCTATTAATTTCCATTGTGCCTGTAGATATCTTTTCTGTGCCTCTGCCTGTGACTGAGCCAGTTGAAATTCATTTACCCTCAGTGACAGGCTGGTACTTAAACAGGCATCTGCTTCCAGCCTGTTGCAAGTTTTTTGTTTTTTTTTTTTTTTTTTTAAGCTGCACCAACAATTTTTTGGGGGGAAAACAATCTATAGAAGCAATGACGAGCTTCGAGCTGCCCAAATTGGGAGGCAGTAATTGCAAGTGAATGTTAAATCGTGTTGCACTTCACCTGAAACACTGCCAGCTTAAATAACTCCTGGTATTTTTCCTCTCTGATTGTTTTTGGATCTTCATTCGTTCTGCTGAGGCTGGGAGGGAGATCTGAGCTGAAAAGTTGGGAAGGGCTGTGAGCAGCCACTTGCTAAGTGGCCATTGCTACAAGTGGGCCAAGTGGGGTTTCTCTTGCTTTATAAAATATTCCTTTGTCAGGGTTATGTCTTGCAAAACAGTATAAAACAAGAGCCTAGTAATTGCAGACAAGGTGCAATTTAAAATCTTGTGTTTTCCAAAGGCAGAAAGCTGGGTAACATAGAAAACAGTCAGAAGAAACACGGTAGAGGTGTCATGTAATGAGATAATTGTATTTTTCTTTCAAGCACTTCTGTCTTGCCTTGGTGGGCAAAAAATATTTACTAAATGCAATACATTTTATATTTTTCTTAGATCCTGCAAGAGAACAGCAAGTGGTCACAAAAAGGGGGTCGGCTAAAGGCTCAGGGCAGCAGATCAAGCACGTGCAAGTTCTCTGTTTGCAGAGGGTGCACTTTGATGCAGAGCAGGTGGGAAAGGTATCACAGGGTTTCATAGTGCAGGCAGCACTTCCCAATAATTACTGTTTTTTGTATTTGATGCAAAATGTTTGCCATGGTCCTCAGCTAAAGAGTAGGGAGCAGATTTCCAGTTTTTCCCAGCTGCAGGTCTCCCAGAGGTAGCTGGAGGGGCAGAAGGCAGCACCATCAACTGCAGCATAGCTCAGGGTCTCCAAAATAGTACATCAGCTGATGATCTTGGCTTGGGTGAGCAAGATTAAAATAAGGAATACCCACCTGGATGATTTTTTCTCTCCATGTTTTCAATGCAAATTTATTTTTCCTTAACAAAACAGAGGTTTCTAAAACTGCCTCTATGATCAGATTTTGAGTTAAGGAAATACTACACTATTCCTTTGAAGGTCTTTGCCTTTCATAATTTTGTGTGTTGTTTCTAGCACTGCTGTTTCCTGGCCAGCTGTGTTTCTGGCAGTGTCTCCTTTTCTCTGGTTGGATATTGCTCTCACCCTTTTAAAACCTTTTTCACACAGTAGGGCGAGGGAATTCCCGCAATCCCTTATGAAATTGCCATGTTAGAAATTGTGATTCTGGCTAGCAAGAGGCAGGGATCCCAGCCATTCCCTTGGCACAAAGTCACATCACCTGAACTCAAGCCTGCCTTCAAACCCATAAAGAAATGTTCTCTTCCAGGATTTAATATACTTTAACTTAATTTTATAGAGACTCGACTTTCACGCTCCTCACTTTTTTGTATGCAAGCCTTGTGGAGGTACAAAAGGGTTTGCTTATCAATGCTGACAGTATATCTCTCTATCAGATCCATAGAAACCTCTGTTATGGGGTGTAGGAAATATATCTGCTGGAGATAGGGGCACTGAAGGAGTCTCCAGTCTTTTTGTGAAGTCTCTGTCCCTATAGGTGAGACAAAATCTCTGAAGTATAAAACAGTGTAGGACAGATTGGAACTTGTGCCAATTGCAGTGACTGGGAAGGAATTTCAGGGGAATCAGTTTGTATCTGCAAAGTAAGTCCCACCTCAAAAAAAAAACCAAAAAAACCCCAAAAAAACCCCAAAAACTGCCCCCCCCCAAAAAAAACCCAAAAAACAAAAAACCAACCAACCAACCAAAAAACGAAAATAAAAAAAAACCCATAAAAACCTTGGAAACTTTACTCTCAAGCCTCCACAGATTCTAAAGCCAAGAAATATAAATAAAACCCCTTCCAGCTTTATCCAGTGGGTTTTTTTTTTCATCTTTTAAAAATGTCCTGGCCCAAAGACCGTGATTTCTAAGGCAGGTAAAACTTTCTTGGAGCGTAATAAAAATAGTTATTCAAAAACTATGGAAAAAAAGTTTAGTGGGTTTTTTAAAAAAAGTAGTTCAGAGTTCTCTAATCCTTGCCTCAATATTTGTATCAAGTCTGTTGATGAGTTTTTGCAGAGGGTTCTGTGATGTCTGCTTCTGCCAATCCTACAGTATTTTGGGAAGGATTTCCATGTCACTGACACTTTCCCTTTGCCTGAGCAAGCAGTTGAGCTGGCTTTGTGTTTGAGTTAAAAGGGCCCCAAAATGTGTTGTAGTTTCATGTACTCTGTCGGACTTGGTTAAATCGCTTTGCTTGTGGAAGCCCAAGAGCTGCTTTTTTTTTTGTGTTTGTGTTCTGAGAAAACAGTGAGCAGGTCTTCAAGAGGCCCATGGGGAGATTTTAGCCACAGCAGAACCCTTCCAGAGCTGGATAAATGGCAGGCAAGAGAAGGCCAGGCCTTTCTAATCTGAGTGCAAGCCAAACTTCTCCAGGGGATCCTGCAAAGTAAGATTATTTACCCTCATATTGGCATTCTGTCAGTTGGAAGTGACCCACCATGGTGAAAAGAAAACATTATGATGTTTCAGTCAAGGTTTGAACATAGGCACCACGAAGGGCTTTCAGGTCAGTCCCTTCAGAGATGAATGATTTGCCCTGGTGTCACTTGTGAGAAAAGGCCTTGAGACCTAGAGAGTGTATTAATTTAAGCTTGAGATAAAGCTCCCAGTGTTCATTGTTAAACTCTTGTAATGCATTAACAAGGCCATAGACAAAATAAAATGCAATTACCCTTGTTTTTTTGCAAACTAGTGAAGAATTTAGGAGGCTGTGAGAAGCAGCAGTAAATCATGCGAAAGTGTTTGTGGTTAAAATCAAATCTGCTCCTTTCCAAAGAAAAGGGCCTCTACACCTTAAGGCAAGACTCAGGGGAGAGAGCTTTGGTCAGGTGTCAGCAATGCTTAGGCTGATCCCAGTGGGTCTAGGTCGGGACTTGGCGTATGTAATCATAAATCAACACAAATTAACCCAGCTCAGGCTTTTGGGTTATTTTTTGACTGGACCTAATTTTTGGCACTTGAAGGTGATTAAGCCCTGAAGTGAGTGGTGGTGAGTGGTAGCCCTAAAACTGTAAGAGGGGAGTTGGAGTTGGCTGCCGCTGGCGTGACCTGCAGTGAAGCTTCCAAAGGTGTGTCCTGGGGAAGTCACTTACCTCCTGGGTTGGTGTTCTTCTCCGAGCGCCTCTCCTGCTGCGCCAAGATAATCTTCAAGTAGCGTGAGTTTGAGGCATGGAGAAGATGATAACACTCAGCATGGATGATGCTCTCAAATCACTCCAAAGAGGTTTGGGCTTGGGGAGCCTTTGGATGTTTCTTAGAAGAGTATGACAAGCTGAAGTTTCTCCAGTAGGATTACATGGCTTGAGGGAAGACCACAAATATCAAAAGCTTCACAGCACTGGCTTAGTTATTGTGTCTTCTATTCAAAGCTTTTTCTGATCAAATTTGGCTTTGAATCCATGCCAGCCTCATAAATCTGGTTGGTGGTTCTCCCCTGCCCCTAAAGTTAAAAATAAAGGAAAATTACAAAGACTTACAAACTGTGCTGTAATGACATGAATAAACAGTCCTTGTGTACTTAATATAAAAACAGTTAAGAGCTTCCTTTTTCTCATAGATTAAAAAATAGCCAGAAAGGAAATTCATTGAGCAAATTTAGTGCCTTGAAATATTTCAAAGAACTTGCAGGCAGTAAACATTTCCCCTGTTTGTGCTGGTGACCCTTGTGATGCCTGAAGGAAATTTTAGTCTTCAGAGATACTTTGAAGCATTGAAGAAATACTATGGACTTAAGCAAGTCTCTAGTGGATTAAATTGTTAGGACTTCATTCCTACTTGGAGATGGGCCCTATCTCAGCGATTTTGGGAATGTACAGTATGGAGTCATGTTAGGCATTTAAAATACTATTCAAAGTAAGCTTTTTAGTTCTTAGAAGATGTAATACTATTTTTAATACTATTCAAAATAAGCTATTTAGTGCTTAGAAGATGTAATATTTTTCTACTCACATGCTTATTTTCCTAGGGAACATGTTCTCTAAAGCAAGAAAGCTTCCTGCTGCTTAAACCTTCCTACTGAAAGTTAATGCCCTTTGTGAGACTTCCTGGAATGCTGCACAAAATCCCTCCTCTGGACCAGGGATGCAGCAGACCGTGTAGATTGCCAAGAACTTGTCCAACACCTTTGACTTTTGAACACCATATTTGCATGCTGTTATCTCTTCTGAATGTCACTGTGTTGCTGTTTCCCGTCACTGATCGTGCCTGGAGTCCATCTTGTAGATGCATCAACCCTTCATTCCCGCCTGTAGTCTGTGGCTGACCATCCAGCAAAGCTTTTTGCCATCTCTTTAACTCAGAGCATGTGGCTAAATGTCTTTGGCTTGCAGGACTCAAGTACATGCTTCACTGTGCTAAATATAGATGAACTCTTAAGTATTTGCTTGTTTAAAGTGATTGTTTTCTAATGGCGTGAGGTTTCTTCTCTTAATGTGGTTAACAGATTGCTGATGGCCAGTTTCATATTCTTCACACACATCTAATATTTGCAAGAATTTGCCATCCACTGTACTTTGGAAAAATGCCATGAGTTGGCACTGAACTATTCTGAGGGATATTTTTGCAAATAAGTTCTGTTCAATCACACCAGTTGTTGTTACCATCTATATCATCCTTAATAATTTCTCTTCTCTTACTGAATGACTGGAGCTAATTTTTAAAAATGGTTTTCATGAGTTACTGAAGACAAATAATGTTTATCTTATGAATCATCAAATGGAGTTTTTGTGCTAAAACTATGTAACTATTAAATACCCAAATAGTTCTTTTGACAGAATTCAAATTCTCCTAAAACTTGACTCAATAAATGAAGGTGAATCAAACTTATGGTTATGATTCACAAAATTACGTGTGAACCTCATAATATGTATTTAAACTGTGCCCACTCTCAGGAATAGAAATCACAGAGCCAAGTTGCAAACTAGTTTCCAGAGAACTGTGACCAACTTCTCCTGTGCTTTGCCCTTCCTGCAGCTCCTGGCTTGGATGCCTGTGTCGGAAATCTGACATGGTGCATCAGTTTACCAGAATTTCTGACTATGCCTTCAGTGGGAACTCTATCCTCATGTGGCGTTTATGTAGCTGTGCTTTGCATTGTGGCTGTGGACATTTTCTGACATGTAAATATTCTGTTTTTATTGGTGTGGGTGTGTGAAAGGCTGTTTTTTTGAGGAATCTGAATTGGCACAGTCACCACTACCAGTGCTCCCACAGGATGATTGATCTTGAGCCTCAAATATGAAATTGAATAGCTTTTCAAATTGCTCCAGTCCTTAACATTTCAGTGACATTCTAGAGCCTGTAAATGTAAATTCAAATACCTTGAATCATCTAGTGCATTACAGACTCTGTGTTGTTGGCTACAAGCTTGTTATTTTTCCCCAAAAAGTGCTGTCACAATTAAGTCGTATAAGCTTTTTCTGTAAATCAATCTGTTAAGCTCCATATTGAAGGGTGACATAAATGAAAGCCTGGCATTCGCTTGTTGCTGCTTGGTAATATTGAACCTAAATCTTAACATTCAAAAGATGAATAAATTATAGACCTGTTAGTTTTATGGTTTTTTTCCAGCTTGCTGGTAGCGATCCCATCATCCTGCACAGCTGCTCTGCCTTTATCTTGTTCCACCAATAGTGACATCCAATGCTTTGGCTCATTATCTTCCTTTCAGCCTTTCCCCCTCCAGCCCTGTCTTGTTTTGAAAGACAGGTGTCTGCCAAGGAAGGTTCCATTGGAATGGAAGATGTGACCCCCCCCCCGCCCTTCACCCCAAATTATTAAAACTTTGAAATTATGGGGCTTTCATGCAAACATGTGGGGAAAGGAATAACAGATCGTTGCTAGAATGCATACGTATAACAAGATAAACAAAAAAAGCAAAACCAAGCAAGAACAGAAACCCCAAACCGGCTCTTCCCGCTCTTCAGGCACTTTCCCCTTCGCTGCAGTTCCCGTTATGGCCACCAGGGGCGCTGCTGGCTCCTGGCCGGGCAGGGCGGGTGCGGTGACTCCCCCGCGCCTGCAGGGGGCGCTGTGCTGCCTCCCCAGCGCCTGCAGGGGGCGCTGTGCTGCCTCCCCGCGCCTGCAGGGGGCGCTGTGCTGATTCCCCCGTGCCTGCAGGGGGCGCTGTGCTGATTCCCCCGTGCCTGCAGGGGGCGCTGTGCTGCCTCCCCGCGCCTGCAGGGGGCGCTGTGCGCGGGCGCTGAGGCGCCGCGGTGATGGCGGCCCGGCTGAGGCGGGCGCTCACGGGCGGCAGCCGGTGGCGATGGCCGGGCCCCCGCGCTGAGGTGGCCGGTACGGGGACGCCCCGCACGTCGGCTCCAGGCCCCCCAAACGAGCAGGAAACAAAAAAGGAATCGGCAGAGCTGCAGCGCAGGGAAAGCGCAGCAGACCGGGATCTCCGAGCGCAGCGCTCAGGAGCGGCCGCGGCAGCGCCTCACGGGCTGAGGGCCCGCGAGAGCCGGTCCCGGCGTTCCGGCGCCTCACGCGCCGCTCCTGAGCTCCGAGCGGCGGGAAGCAGGTAAACGGCTCCTTCAGCCCCGAGCCCGGACACGGGAGCGAGCAAAACCCAGCCGAGCCTCCGGGGGAGCCCCCTCATCTTCTTCTCACCCCAGCCAGGGGGAATTTCAATGGAATGTTGCAGCACACAGCCACATCTTCTCTTTCCCAATTGTCCCATTTGTCTCTCAGGCAATGCCATCACACCCCTGCATTTTCCTTCTTCCAGGTAGCAGATGGGAGAAAAACTCACTGTAAAAGCAAACCCAGAACAAGCCCTTTTTAATTATTTCAATCTATTTTGACTAGCTGTGCAAAATTTTGTCTTCCTTATGCACTTGCCTCTTTTGAGATGCACCATTCCTCTGCCAGTGCATGGAACATTCACAGGGCTCTGGTCCAGGGCTCCCTGGTGAGTTCATCAAGAGCTTTTTTGAAGGACGATGGTGGAGGAAGGCTCAGTAATGGTGATTATATCTTTATTAGGTACTTAGACATTTCTGGTGAGGAATCTGTTCACTGGGGAGCTGTTCTAAAGGAGGATGACAGAACATCCATGTGATTGTCCTGGTTCCTTTTATAGTGCCGTTTCTGCTTCGTGGAAGGAGTCTAAAATCTGTTCATTTCCCAGAATCTCATTAAAGACTAATTTGGAAAGCTGGAAAAGAAAATACCTACTTTGTATCAGCCTACCTACATTTAAAATAATTGCAGTTGTTGAACTGACCAAAAGCTCTCCACTTGAGGTAGTTCATGGGTAGTTTCTGTTTCCATAGATTCAGCAGTCAGGGTGAAGAAACAGAGAAGACAAGAAGGAAATTACTATTCCTTCTGTTATAATCAGGCCTTGATTATTCTTGCATGAAACAGATTTTATTTATCTCCTTGAGCATTTCATAGATTTCCTTTTATAAGGTTAGTAGAGGTACTTTTTCATCTTGTCACAGCTCATTCCTCCCACCCTTCTTGGTGTTGATTTTCACTAGCTGCAGGGTCAGTGAGTCCAAGTGTATTTTGTCTTTCAACTCTTTGATCATTCAATCTTGGCAGGGTTATTTTGAAGGTTTGGGGCTTTTTTAATATATTTTAAGTCATTGCCAAATGATTTTGGATAATGAGCTATTGAAGAGCAGCAGAAGACTTCCCCACCGCTACCAGCAGCAGGATAAAACAAAGATAAACGCAGCCAATTGATATTCCTGCCTTTTGGGAAAGTTCTGCTCCTTCAACGTTTGTGGTAACCCTGATATGGGATGACAAGTTAAAGTACCCAGAAATTCGGCAGAATTAAATACCCAAAATGCAGAAACGTGTTGGCACTGACAGAGGGAACTGTGCTGGGAGATGTGACGGCACGAGCTCGCCACCGCGTTGTCTGAGCTGCAAGCTCAGCTTCGAAATCAGCGAAGGGATAAATCATAAGTGCCATGAAGAAACACGTTGGCAAGCTGAGGATGAACTGAACTGAACCAGGTTATTCAGCTCAGCTCCTCAGAAATAATCTGAGCTCGCAGAAACGTTCTGCTTTCCTTCAGGATTTTCAAAATTACCACAAAGGAAAAAAACATTATGGAAAAAGAAAATATTATCAGTTAAATAAACTGGTAAAAGGAAGAGAAACAGGCACTGCCAGGAAGCTGGGCTTGGGTCAGTGGAGCATTTCTGGCTCAAAGCTTGAAATCCATCTCTGTTGCCTTTCCCTCCTTTAGAAAAGCTGTGACTGTCATTTCTGGGCTGAACAACTGTGAAATGGTTGCTGCAATTTCAGGGTATGAGTTTTTGTCATCATTCTTGTCCTATTTTATGTAATGTGTAACAGAGCAGGTATGGATTTTATTCATCCTTATTGTTCAGAGGAACATTTAGGTGGGAACCAAAACTGAGCAGAAACAGGTAAGAAATGGTAGGTGACATCATCATTCATTCCCCCATCAGGACAAGAGACAAGCACCTTGCCAGGGTTTTCTATGGCCTCCTAAGGAGGGCAGTGGGAATAATGAAAAAGTCTGAAACTTGTGCAACAAAAGGCAATGGATTTTCTCTGAAACTGCCTGCGTTCATGGTGGCTTAGTTCAAATGTGCCCAGAATTCCGGGTTATGCCTACACACAAATCATCAAGCAAATCCTTTGGGCTGTGAATTTCTATGTAATAGATCTGGGATCACTGGCAAAGTCCTCCAAGGCCACTCCTCTGCAAATAACAAGTGGTTTTCAGGAGGAGACAACCTTTTGAAAACATCTGTATGTCCAAGGGAACTGTTACCAAGTGCTGAACAGTGGACATAAGCATAAGGAAGGTTTGAGAAAAGCAGTGAAAGATTTACAATTCTGTTGAAAGAATGAGCTGGTAGGAAAAGCAATTCCCAGAGCAATTATAATTCACCTCTGGGGTGTCCAAAGTTCACAGAGAGGCAAAGACAGCCCTAGATCTTGGCAACAGATAGAAATATGTCTTATGTTGACAATGAAAAAGTAGCAGCTTGAAAACCAATGTTTAGAATATATGAAATTCTGTAATAAAAAAGGTTAGTAAGGTAGAACAGTTAAAAAGAAGACATCTGTTCATAAATCTTTCTGATGTCCCCACCACAGGAGCTAAATTTGGTGTTCAGTTTGCTTTGCTTTTAGACATCCTGCTTCATCCTACAGGGCCAGGTCCGTGGTGTGCCTGGGGTCAGGTTTGGATGCTCTTGTTCAGAACATGTTCTTCAATGAGATACTTGCCTTAGGAGTGTTCATGGTAGAGGAATTCCCAGGGGTGGGTTCTTGTTGGTTTTCCATAGTCTGGAAGATTCCTCAGGATTCATGGTTTAGGTAGCAAAGGTTGTGTGGAGACCGAAGAGCGGCCTTCCAGTATCTCAAGGGGGCTCTTCCTCAGTAGCTGCAGTGATAGAACAAGGAGTAATGGGTTCAAACTGATTGAAACAGAGAAAATTTGGGTTAGATATGCAGAAGAAATTATTCCCTGTGAGAGTGCTGAGGCTGTGGTGCAGGTTTCCCAGAGATGCTGTAGCTGCCCCATCCCTGGAAGCTTCCAAGGCCAGGCTGGGTGGGGCTTGGAGCAACCTGGGATAGTGGAAGGCATCCCTGCCCATGGCAGGGGGTAGAACAAGATGGGCTCTAAGGTCCCTTCCAATTCCAACCATTCTGTGATTATAGAGGCTATAAAATCTGTTCTGCTCCACTTCACATCCACCAGCAGCAAAATCTCTCTCAGATGCTGCACTGCCTCAGAAAAAGATTCTCAAATGGAAGCCTGACAATCCTTGAGTGCCTGCTGTGCCAGGGTCTATCCCTGCGTTTGACACTGTATTAAGAATTGCCATGTGCTTCTAAAGCAATTTCCTCGCGCAGCATTCCCAGGCTGTGTGTGCCCCGGGGTCACTGCTTCCCAGGGCCAGCCCTGGCACTGCCAGCTCCCACAGAACACCTCTGGGGCTGTTCCTTTGGCAGCACACGGTGTGCAGCCCCCTCTGGCCTGCCCCCGCACATCCATGGGATGTGCCGATCCCAGCTTGCAAAGGAGCTGGGCTCTGGAGTTCACTTGGAAAGCAAAGGTTATTAGAGTTGTAATTATGGAGTTCTCTCTGAAATAAGACATGAGGCCCCAGCTAGTTTGAGGCCTGTAGGAAAAAGTAAGCACTTGACATGAGTTTGCACTGTGTGAGCTCTCTTCGGAGAAAGCCTTATGCACTTCACAGGGATGTGTGCTTGATCTGAGGATTTCACTGTAAAAGAGAGGTGTGAGGTACTGGGAATGGGGGAAAAATTCCTTCATTTTATAGAGTGTGCATGATGCTCTCAGTAGGCAAATTATTATAGTTCAAGACTATAATTAAATTAAAATGCAATGTCTTAGTATTTCCTGGGCAGCGCCTCCATGAAACACCAAAGTATTTCTTTTAGAGGAAGGTTGTGTAACTTGCCTAGTGATGACTAGATAGAGATCCATGAATAATCTGGGGCAATGAAGGAGTGATTGGAATTCTAAACCCTGTTCCCAGAGGCACTGGGATGAGGGGATGAGAGTGTGCATCCTCTGTGGACACCCTGAAAAAGAAGCATTGCTGTTTTACCTCTCCTGCCCTAAGGGCATTGCTTCTGACTGGTACAAATGACAGCTGGAGGAAAAATTACATATGCCAATTACTCCAAAATTAATTAATTGCTATTAATTATTTTATCACAAAATCAATTAATATTATACTGCAACCCATTTTTAATTAAAGGAGTCGATAAAAATCAGATAAGCTGTGGACACAGAAAAAATTGTGGCAAAACTCCAAAGTTAGTCTCTAATAAGAAATGAAGCCCCAAACAGTTCAGCACTGAGATTGAATTAGTTGTTATTTTTATTAAAAAATAAGAGCCCACAGCAAAAACATGAAAGCAGAAGCTTCTTTGTGAGGGAGGATAAAGCGTTTTGTGGTCATGAATGAAGCTGAAAAGGACACTAGTAGCTATGGGTTTTTTGTAGCTGTCTACATGCTTCTGAGGTAATTTTAATCTTCATTTAAAGGAAAAAAAAAAAAAAAGAAGAATCACTGTGTTACAGTGTTTAGGTTATTGTGCTTGAAGTGATGCTTGAAAGGGAACAGATCTTCAATACTTTTTCAATACTTAATCACCCCTTGAACAAAAGCATGCTTTATATTCTGCACCTCCAGTTAAACAAACTCTCAGTAGTTTTGGTCCAAGTCTCGGAGTAAAGAGGTTTCTAAGGGTAAGAAAGTAAATGAAAAAAAAAGTCGGTTCTGTGGAAGTATCTGGGTAGAAATGTGATTGAAGGGACGGTATGTAATAAATTCCAAGCCAGATCTCATGGTGACAAAACTCAGCACTGCTCTGTTGGCATTCCTGGGGTTCGTGCTGTGCCCATCTGAGAGCCACAGCTGAAAGAGGCTTCTGGGAATTCAGGGACACCAATCATTCACAACTGGATAATGGCAAGAACAAAACCTGGAGAACATCAGAGGCATAATTAATCCACTGCCTTTGCTTTTGAGTCATTATGTGGGGTATGTGAGTGGGTGGAAGTTTGCATTAGAAAGGAAGATGCTGTACTGCTGTCTAGAAAAGGATGTGGATGTCTGGTGTGTGGCAAAAACATGCAGGTGTTTGGATGCTGGTATCTTATTTTTGGAATGATTCGCTGGCTGGTTAATGATGGCAGCCAGGAGAAATGGATACGGGCTTCCAGAGGATGGGTAGGTTTTGTGGGGAGATGCAGGAGTGCTGTAATGTATGTGCCTAATAGAGATAAAGTTATCTGGCCTAAATTTTTCAAACTCATGAGCAGAATTTAATGTTTGGGGCTTCATTGACTAATGCACAAAGCAATCTGAGTAATGAAAAACTGCTCTTTGTCAAGCAAAAGCAAGAGGCATTGATGGAAAAGCTAATTTATTTACTATTTTATGGAGAGAACATGCTTTGCTGAAGTTCAAAACTGACTGTGCAGCTATTGATGAGTATTCCTGTGAGGAAAATGGCTAATGAAAGCAACTGACACCCTCCCCGTGCCACTCTTTTGAAACTTGAAAGTTGCAGCTTTGCTGAACGTTTGTAAAGGAAGGACTCACAAGTGTTCGTTGTTGTTGTGTGGTAAAAACTTGCATTTTTCAAGTATTAAGTGCGAGAAATGGCTTGTTTCAGAGCACTGAATGGCTGGAAGGCTTTGGTTATTCATGGGCCTGGCTGCCCCATCCTTCCCTTGCCCACAGCAATCTGCCCTCTCCTAAAGCCCTCTGCACTCCTGCTACAGCTGTGGCTCTCTCAGAGGGTCTGTGATCCACAACTTGGGGGCAAAAGAAAACTTGCTCATTTTCCCTCAGCTGAAAGAAAGGGTCATTGTCAAAATTCACCCTGCCCCACATCTCATCAGCAGTCCTGGCATTGTTGTGTATTTATGGGTCCCCATCTGATGTGCTGTTTAGGAGCACTTTGGTTCATAATTCCTGATTCTAGAGACCTATACAGTTTTGCTATGATCAGTTGTAAAAGCCACATGTGGAATTGCCAGGTGAGTTGTGTACTTCATCTGGCTAAAGACAAGTCCATCTTCCCCCTTAAAGCTGTGTCCATAACCTGGTTACAGCAGGCTGGTTGCCTGAGCATAGGAGTGCTGTGTGTTGCTGTCAATTTGAAGTCAGAGTATGAATCAGGAATTTTGCTAAAGCTTGATTGAGAATCTGTGGTTTTGCTTTTCTCTGTGCCACGAGTCTGAACTGAGATTTTAAGCTGCAGCTTTTGCCCAAAGCCATTAAATGGGAGATGCTGGGGGTCTATTTGCTTAAGGGAAGGGAAATAGTGTTTGGAAGATGGAAGGAGAGAAGGGAAGGAGCTGAGATTTGGGCAATTTAGTGTCTGCTCTGACAAATTAACCCCCCTAATGAATGAGGATTTGAATCCTTACCTGATAACTTCTCTTAGACTCACTGTATCACATCCCTGAGCTCTTGTTGTTATAAAGCTTAAGAAGTTCTGTTATGTGACAACAAGGATATTGCAGTGTGTGTTAAAAGGTATCAGCTTCCTATACAGACAGAGAGGTCTTTGAGTAAAAAATGTTAAAAATCTGACAATCCTTTCTCTTGAAATCAGGGGACAATTTGCCTGAGAAAACTTTTGGCTATGGTCCTGTAAAATTAATTTCCCCCTGTACAAACTCCTACGTCCACGTTCAGAAATGGAATGCCAGCTGAACAGTGCTCACACACACACACACACACAAAAGTATGCTGGAATGGCACGAGTGCCTACAGTCTAAACTATGTCAGTCCCACAGACATTTTTGGTGGAATTGTATCACAGTAACCTGTGGTGGCTTTGTGCAGACCTCTGCCCACACTGGAAAGCCACACTCATGTTTGGTGTGGGGGAAGCCTGTCCGGACTCCCACACACCATTCAGTGCCAGGCAGCTGAGTGGATTGAAAGGAAACTATGGGAACATACCAGTGTAAAACATAATGTTAATATTCTTTTTCTATTGACCTCCTAAAAATAAAGTTGCGACCTGAGCTAACAAACATGGATTTTAATGATGGACCTTAAAACCAATAGCAAATGTGTTATTTTCATGTCACCTACCCAGAAGTCATTAATGTCTCCCTGTCTGGGTACTCCAAGATATGAACTTTTTGACAAAAACTCTGCAATTTTTTTAAAAGAAAAATCGGTCTAGAGCTTTCTCATTCTCTTTTACACTTCATGTAGTTATCAGTGTGTTGTTCCATCATGTTGTGTAGCATGATGTAAGAGGACAAGTGCAGTTATGTGCTCACTGAGTAGATGGCAAATCTGAAGAGATGGAGGGAGTTCTCTCTAATAGGTGGCTGGGCTTCAGTTATGGATTTTTTTTAGATTTTTTTAATGCTTCACTTTTTGCAAAGGTCAGTCTGTCTGCAGAAAAGTGACATTTCTATGAGAAACACAGTCTGGTAGGCATGTACAGAAAAAATGAAATGCAGACCACACCACATCCTCCTTGTTAGTGCTCTTGAGTATACACACTCAGCTTTGAAGATCTCCAAATCACATTCCTGGTGACAGGGGTTGCTTCAGAGGAGTCGGGATCCTGCTTGGCATGTGCTGAAGCATCCCTTATCCAAGGGTCTCAGATGTTAGGCAGAATCCTCAGGTGTTAGGCAGAATGTTACAGAGAGTAAACAGGCAGAGATGAAATGTTCTGACTGACCATTTGATGAAGGTGGGGCCATGAAGTACCAATTCAGCTTCCTGGCTTTCAGACATTTTCTTGCTCTGCTGTCTCGAACGTGTTTGTCTGCCCTGGCCACCTCCTCCTCCTCCTCCTCCTCCTCCTCCTCCTCCTCCTTGCCTTTGATCGATTTTTCATGAGCTTTGTGCAGAGGGTGACTCATGTCCAAAACATGAGCACAGCTGTTTACTACTGAGACCTGTGTGTACTTCACAGAAGGGTGTTTTCTCTGTTTCTATAAATCTGGCAGAGCTTCCTTTTATCCATGGCAATGTTTGTTCAGAAGATGGAAGGTTATTTAGAGAAAGCAATCAGGGGACATAACCTTTTTTCCTCTTATTATCAGAGGTTTATGCAACATGACTTTGAGAGTCTTTATCACAGTTTTCTGCATTTAATCCACTTAGGTTGGAAGGAAGCAACCAGGAGAGGGGCAAGTGCTGCACAGTATCCCAGAGATACTAGTGAAACCAGAGATTGTCCCCAGAGCAGGATGTCTCCCAGTGCTTTATCTCCCTTCAAAATAATGCTGAGTTTAAGTACAGGGCAACAGGCAGTGCTGCAGGGAGTGGAGGTGATGTGCTGGCTGTTCCTTGGATTTGAGGGAGGAGGTATTTGGGGTAGGGTGCCCAAGGTAGATACTCTTAGGACCTATTTTTTCATCTGGGGTTTAACCCCTGGTTTTGGTGTGTGTATGTGTGATCAAATGGTGGCTCTGAAAAACACCAGCACATTTCCTGTAGATCCCAAAGATCCTGGCAATGCATTGCTGTGCCTTATGGAAAAGCTGTGAGTGTTGATGCCACGGCACCTAAGCTGTGGTCCAGGGACCTTGGTGGTCACTGGCCTCATTATTGTTGAGGGCATCCTGGTTTTGAATATTAATTACAAACAGGTGAATATTCCCCTGTGTTCTGATTCTCACTTGCCCTTCAGCCTGGCAGGGCTTCTGGCCATTTCATGGGCGCTTCTGGTCATTTCATGGGCGCTTCTGGTCAGAGCTACCCAGCAAAACTGCTCCATATCTACTGCCTGGTGCTGCCCATGGAGTGATATCCTTAGGGACACCTTCCTGTGGGTCTGTTAATCCAGGGACCAAGTGCTGTCCCCTGCCCCGTGCCTGGGAACGGTGTGAGAGCAGCAGCAGAAGCTGACAGGCCGTGCTTTGCGCTGGCCCAGACAGCCAGTCTCGGGAGCCGTGCTTATAAAGCACTTCCTAATGAAGGGAAAAGAAGCCAGAGAGTTATTTTCTAAGAATAAAAATCCCTTTATGGTTTTTTGAAAAGTACTTTACACTTTGCACAAATGATCGCCTAGCATCTGGCAGGCTGGGTTTTTGCCATGTGTGGCAGAGGATACAGTTTGTGTAGTTGCAAGCAATCAACTCAAAAAGCTTTTGTGTGGTCCTGGAGCCCAGGAACTTGTTAATTTTGAGCAGTCGTTTTCTGCATTTAGCCCATTAGAGACTCTATTTTTGGTGACCTAGTTTGAGCTCTTTAAAAAATAATCAAGCAGCATTTTTCAGATCTGATTTGTAATGGGACTGTGGATTGGTTTTGCAGCTTGAAATGAAAGTTAGGGGAGGGGGTAGAACTTTTATCTCCTTGGTCCTTCAGAGCTAACATTTGCAATTGATTTTAGAGGGCCTCTAGGAAGGTTAATCTGACAAAGACTGTGGCTTGGCTTCACCACTTCAAGGGTTATTGTTTGACTTGCCACTGGGAAAATAATAAAGTAGCCAGGTTTAAATAATACTCTCTGTGCAATAACCTCCAGGAGTGCTAGCAAGTATTACTGGGCATCATCCAAACACTGTCAGAGCCTGTGGATTTGCCTGCTCCCCAGCGTGTAGGATGGGGTTTGGATTGGAGAGGAGCAATTGGAGCACATGCCAGAATGTCTAGCCGTGGGTTACAGGCTGACTGCCGTGGCAGGGCTGGGGTCAGGGCTCCCTCACAGAGATCCTGTGCTCTGGCTCAGCTCTGGGAATTAGTGCCATGCAGGAGAACTGCTGGCCTCTGCCTGTGGCTGCAGGGGGTTCCTGGGCACCGCAGACTTTCAGTTCCTGTGAGAGGAGAGGGATGCTCACAGCTGAGAGCAGCCCAGGCCAGGTGACGGCGTTTTCAGGTGTGCACCTGGGACAATTCCAGAGGAACTAAAGCAAAGAAAAAGACTTACAAATAAAATCTCAGTTTCTTTATGTATGAATTGTCTTTGCAGTTTCTGGCCATTCAAGATTATGTTCCCAAATACTAGGTTGCCTGGAGTGGCACTGCAGTGGAAACATAATTTTTTACTTGTTTGTTCTTCATTTTCTCTGGATACCCCTTTCCTCACTGTGCCAGGAAGCTGCCTGGGGAGCAGACCCCAGTTTTGGGCTCCCTTCTGAGGGAGAGCAGCCTGGTGAAGCTGGCATTGCAAACACAGGCACAGTGATCCTCTGAATCCCCATGAAGAGTCTCTGTAATATTTCTAAGGATCTGCAAATTAGAGATTAAATCTGCCAGCTCTGAAGGAAGGCAGAAGATAGCTCCCCCTCTCTAAGAGAGCCAGCAGTCCCTGGTGTGGAAAGGTTCACAGGTTGTTGAGGTGCCTAGAGCACAAATGTGCAGGCAATCGTGTATGATGCATGTGTGCACCTCCTGGCCATTGTCCTCGGAAAATCCTTCACTGGGGCACACGGAATGGGAGGGATCGAGCTGAAGCATGCAGAATTATAGCAAAGGTTTGGAGCAGCTGTGAAACTCTTGCTTGGGCTAGCTGAGCCTTTTTGTTATTGGGGTTAGAACTGGTCCTTCGTCCTTCCTGATCCCTGCTCAAAGGCCAGGTTATGTGGGGCAGAGTACAAGTCTGGTTTAAATTGGAGTTTCTTCCTGTTGGATGCTCCGTGCCTCTCTTTTCTCAGTATAAATATTCTTCCAGGGGCCACAAATTGTCAAAGATGAGAAAATAATTCAGTTGACATTGGATTGTAATTAAAAATGTTTGGCCTATTAGAAATATGAGAATCCTATATTTAATTTATATTTGATTTTTTCTTAAAAGAAGAAAATCAGTAATTTACCAGTTTCCATGGCCATTTTTTCTGTTTCTGTAGCTCAAAAGTATCTTGATCCAACAAACAAGATGTGGCAAATGTTCTAAATAGTGTTTAATTTTATTTTTTTTTAACTGAAAAAATATGTAAATGCCCGAGAAATTATACTTTGTAAAGTGGCTACTGCAAATTAACAGCATTTCACACGGATCTTACTTTGCATTTTTAATGCCCATAATGGGTGTCCCAAATTACATGATTTGCATTATAAACCAGAACAGCTCCTGTGTCGCTGCTGCTGTCCAACAGTTGAATAACAAGGCTTTTCTTTCCAAACTGTATAAATACATATTTACCCAAATGATGGAATTTAGGGCTCTGTTATTTATGTTTTTCTGGTCAGTCAATCACGCTGACATCTTTAATTGCCAATGCTTTTTAAATGCATCTGAGTGAGTCTGGTGTTTGAGGAATGGAAGTGCCAGGCATAGGCTGGGAGTGATCAATTCATTATTACACTGGTATTTTTGCTCTTGAGTTGGTGCCTTCTCTTTCTCTGCCTTTGTTTTATGGGAAATGTTGGGTTATTGTGTTGTTCCATGTTCAGCAGTGATGGTTCTACCTTTCCCCACTGGGCCCATGGCACTAAGGGAAGGGTTGGGGACATGCTGTCTCCTTGTGCCACTCCTGTCCCAGGCTTTATTCTGCAGGTGGGTTTTCCCATGTTTCATCAGAAACCCAGGATGCAGTGTCCAGCCACTTAAGGCAGGAACACCTTTGGTGTCTTTGTCCTCCTTGTCCTGCCTTGTTTCTCCAGGCTCCTGCTGTCTGAAGCCTCTGGAGAAAGAGTTGAATGATCTCCATCATGTAATCCCACCAATCAATCCCACACAATCAATGTTACTGATTGTTCAAAGTCCTAGCTTGGGTCATCTGCACCTGCCTTCAGTAGTTTTTTGTGATTGCTGATCCTCTTTGTCCAAGGAGATTTGATGTAACTCAGTTCCTGCATCATTAGTGTGGTGCCCCCAGTGCTTGAATTTCACTCCAAGCTGGTGGTCAGAATCATAAATAAGTGAACTCCTTCGAGTCAGCTTGAGCCAACACGTGTTGACTTCTGGCTCAGATAAGAGGAGGGAGCAGGTAAATTGATAGATAAATGGGTGGATAAACTCACTGTTTCTTTAGTGCTGTCTCCCTTACCCAGACAGGTTCCTGAAGCATCCAAGGGTTGTGTGTACCTGTTACTCAGTGACTTTCTCTGTTTACTGTCATTTTCTGGTTTCAAACAGATTTATCAGGTTCCAGTGCCAGCATATTCCAGCAAGGATTGGAAAATAATCACAGGGTAGATGGCAGGGACCCAAATTCATTGATATCTGATGGGATACTTGTGACCTCCTCACAGAGATTTATTGGAATTCATCTTCACCACACTGTCTCAAGACCATTTCCCCCAGGAAGCACTAGGAGAAACCAGCAGCTGTGGTTTTTGTTGTTCATGAACCTGCTGTTCTCCCCCACCTCTGGGCCCTGCAGTCTCCCCAGCTTTTCTTGTCCGTCCCTGTGCCACTCACAGAAGAAGTTTGTTGTAATGGGCAAGGGGGTTGATGCCAATAGAACAGTTTAAATAGATTTTGCTTTAATGAAATAAACCCTGGAGAAAGGGAGGAGTTGTGTGTTGTGTCTCAGTACCTCATAAACAGGTACGATATCTGCTGATCGAGTCAATGTCCTAGCTCTGTCTGCAGCTTGTGAACTAATGTTCACTGACAAATGGGCTTCAGGAGGAGGGGAAAAGGCCAGTGCCACAAATCTAGCCATTGCTGAAATGCCCAGGATCTGAGGCTTTTCAGAGAAAGAAATGTGATTATGATGAATGACGGAGGCAACAGCACTTTGTGCTGTTCTAATAATACCTAGCCAAGTGAAAAAATCCAATAAATGCCTGTGGTTACCTGGCTGTGCAGGAGCTCTGCTGGTGCCAGCCAGTGTCAAACACAGCCCTTTCAGCCCATGGGGGATCAGGGAGGAGAGCTGGTTGATGTGTTGGTGGCTCAGGGGATTATTTCCCATGCAGGAACCGCAGATGCAGGAGCTGTCATGGCACCCAGCAAACACCTCGAGAGGGCTGGTGGAAAAGCAGCTGGTTTGTGTCAGCCTTTCTCCTCCACTCAGAGGTCTGAGTGCTTCCCAAAAGGAAGCTGCTACAATCCTCCTCTGGGTTTTCCAGAAGCTGCCATGCTGAGCCTCAGGAGAGCTGAAGGTGGTAGGAAGGGAGTTGTTGTGGCTCCAGCAGTGGGAAGTGAGGGCTATGCTGGACAGTCTCACCTGGGGATTGCCAGGGTAGCTGCCAGCTTCAGGGGATGCTCACCAGTGACACAGCACAGGATCTAAGGTTTTCCAGAACTTTTCTTCTGCACTTGACTGCATTATGAAAACAGGCAGATTCTTGGCTCACTCCCTGAAACCACCGTGTTTTTTGTTTTTTTTTCACAAAGAGAAGCAATGTTCTGCTTTCAGTCAACATTTTCCTGGCATCTTGTTTCTTGTGCTGACCTCAGTGCAGCAGTGCAGAATGGAGGGATCTTTGTGCCTGGCTGTCATTTGCTATTTCCATATTACATGGGCCTGACCTCCTTCCCTCATGTCCCAGTCCCTGATCATATTTGACACCTTGCAGCAATTCCAGACCTGTGGTAGAAGGCTGTGCACTGCATTTCATGCTTATGTGGAAGGCTGTGTCCTTCTGGAATGTGTAATTAAATCCAGAGCTGCCAAAGGTGAGCCACACCATGGAGTCACCGTGAGTCACATCGCTGTTTACAGGGCTGCAGGAACTGTCTGTGGTGTCCTGTACTTTGTCCCCAGCCTGTCCCCGTGGTGTGGTGAACAGGAGCTTATCTGCTGAGCAAAATGCACAAGTATAAAGGAGCAGAGCTGCAAGCTGCATCAGTAGCAACACACGTGCACCTCTAAGACGAGGAGATGGCGGGAATAGCAGCAGTGGGATTCTGACAAATCAGGAATTGAAGATACATAACATAAATAGCTCATTTGCCAGATGAAAACCCAGCAGGATGATGATAAAGTGCACAATGTTTATTGATATCTGAATGACTATTCGTATTAAAAAAAAAGCATTTTAGAACTTAGCATAAACTCAGTTATTTGATTCTAGCACAGCTTATTATTTATTAGGAAATATATGGGGGTTTTATAGCCATAGTTCACCTTAGGGAGAAAATTAAAAAAAAAAAAAAGAGAGAGACATTTTATTTAATAGTACTGACTTCCTAATCTAAGCACTCTTAGCAGCTTGGCTGCAGAGTGGAAAGAAATGGTGGATATTTCCACTTATCCTTTGCTATGGAACACTATCACCTCTCTCTATCTCCATCAGCAGAGCTAGGTAATAATTTACTGCAGTGGACGCTGAGGGATATCAGCTCCAAGCCTCTCCAGTCCAGGTAGTTTGTCATCATGAGCTTTCAAGAAGTTAAAGTTGATTAAGAGAGAAGATCTGTCATGTCAGCATTTTTGCCCACCTAGAAGGCAGCACTCCTTCCCTCCCTCCTTATTCCAGCCTGTCTTCCTTGTACCGAGTTTTCATGTGTTTGGAAGTAGCTTTGAAGAGCTGCTTTCTTAGCTGTGCCTCAGAAATAGCAAATGTTATATATATGGAAATGTAAATGATGCTGATTAGCCAAGTGTTGTAGTTTGAGGCAAAAAGTTCAATGAGAACATGAAGAGCAGGAAGAGTACTTGGCCATGGTGCATGATCAGCCCTTCAGCAGCTGCCAGAGAAATTCATACTAAAGCTTGGGAAAGTAGGGCCTAGGAAAGGCAGCCAGTAGCTGTAAAAGATGAACACACATGCCTGGTATAACACTGTTTTTCTGGAAATATTAACATCTTGACCCATAGCAAAATTTCATCATCCATCCTTGGTCTGATTCAGCAGCCTATTTTGTGGTGACCCAGCACAATGTTTGGTGCTGTGACTCAGAGTTCAGGTCCCTCAGTGGCTGCCTCAGCTGAATTCCTCAGGCTGTAGCTGACTTTCATGTGGCTCTTTGTCCTCCTGCCCGCACCAAGGCTGAGCCTCGGCCAGGGAAGATGGACATCACGGAGGAGGACATGGCTATGGCAGTGATAAGTACAGCAAAGCCTCTGGTGACATCGAAGGGAGTTCCTGGTCTTAACCCAGCACTTCAGGAACTCTCCAGATTAGTCCTGAGCTTGTTTTTTTCTCTGAAAGGAAAATATTTCCTTTTTCTTGGCCTGTCGCATAACTGCTAATATTGAAATAAACATTCAGTGTTGTTGGTACAGCTGAAATTAATCCCAGCACAACTTCCCTAGAAGGCAAATACCTGTTGTGAGGAGCCCTGGAAGAAGACAAATATTTTTGTCTGTCCTCCTGCTCTGTAGCCCTCCACTCTGTGGGCACACACACATACAATCCCTTCAGCAGCTCTATCCAGTCCCATTCCTTTTGTGTCCCGCAGTGCAGGAAGGGATGGCATGCTGGCAAAGATACTTCCAGTTCCATGACAGAATATAGCATGAAGAAAATCAATTAAAACTATTGGGAGTTCCTGTGAAACAGCCTGTGATTAAACATAAGGATTTCTTGTGGAACAATTAGATGAATTTGGCCTCAGGTATCTCCCCTGACTTCATGGCCACTGGTGAACAATACTGAAATTTTTAAGAGTTCTGTCTGTTTTAATGGATTCAGCTTTAGTTATGAATCTCATCAAGAACAGCCAAAACAAAGGACAATTTAATTTAATTTGTGGGTGTCCTGTGAGTTAACTTTGACTACAACAGAAAAGGAAAATGCAGTTTGCCTTGCATTTGGAAACACCAACATGTGAAGAGACATGAGGATGAGCCTCCAGTGCCTTCCAGACTCTTGTCTCACACCTGTGTCTCCAGGCTTATACTTGCAGGGAGAGTGGCAAAGGCTGTGATAGTGAAGTTTCTCAGGCAAACATTATGCCTTAGAGCCAAAGCTGGGTCAGGAGCCAGTTCTTTGTTCCCTGCAGTTTGCTGTGAACCCAGCCATTGGGACTTTGGGGTTCCGTGTAGCCATTGTCCCATTCTGATCGATTTTCTGGCAAGGGAAAGCATCGGAGTGCCAGGGCTGTAGTGATCTCTTTGGACAGAGAAGTGCCTTCTGATAGTTAGGTGCTGGTGAGACACACTGACTTTGGCTCAGTGCAAGTCTGCTGGCAAGGAAAACATGGATAGGCCAGTGAACCTTGCCTGGAAATGGCAGGCTTGCTGGGATGTACAGACCTTACCATTGGCTCTGTTTTAATGAGTAATTTGAAAGTAATGCTTGAATGGAGCAGCAACTTTCAGCTCTTTTTACTAAGCTCTTAGCATTGGCTTGCAAAGATCATGCCTGTTTCTCTGTAACTACTGATAATTTGTGTTTTCCTCTTGACTTTTCAACTTCATTTCAGTTAAAAATTCCATTACACAGTGTGAGGGCACTGTGTGACACAGACCTTTCCCTTTTCTGGAAAGCGTGCAGCCTAAATGCACAAGAGAGGGCAAGAAGGCTGGCAGTTTTCTGAAGGCAAAGGAAAATTTGCTGAATCCTCTCTTGGGGACCAGCGAAGGAGAGAGATGAACTGATGGGCTGGTGGAAAGGGAACACAGTCTCTAAAGGTGGAGGAAAGAGAAGAGCTGAGCTTGGCTTGTTTTGTGTAGAGAACAAAAGCTTAAATGGTCTACTAATTGCTGCCAATACCCGGGAGTAGTTCGAGCTAAAGGACAGAGGCAGCACACACACATGCCAAGTAAAATAAGCCCCCCTGGCTTTTGAGAAGGCTTGGGCAGGTGATGGTTCCCTTCTTTCCCAAGCTCTGGTTCAACAGAAGCCAAACCCCACAGCTCTTGCAGTGTCAGGTCTTTAACATTCACACCACCAAATGTAATTAAGCTCTGCAAGGGCTGCACTCTGGGTAGAATTTATCTCTTGGTTTGTAATGCTTTAATTTAGTATCAAATATTCATGGACTGGCAGGGTCAAGTGAGGATAGAAAAGTACTGTAACAGGCATAGGCAAAGTAGGATGTGAAAGAATTCAGCTTAAAGGTTAGTCATCCATGGAAACCCATTAGGAAAAATACTGTAAATAACTTCCTGCATCTGTGAGTCTCAGAGCTAAACATGAGCCACTCCTGCCCCCACCCATGGAACTGCCAGAGCATGGGGTGTGCCAGCTCACATACAGAATTCAAAGCAGAATTATATAGTTACATATCCAAACTCTTCCAAATCCTGAAGCACACTGGGTGTGCTCTGCACTGAACAAGTCTGTTGCATCTCATGGGTTTAAGGGACAGAAAAGGGACAGATCTCATGGGTTTCAGGTTTGAGACATCTTGTAAATATTTATGAAGGGTTTTTGTGACACCAAATGATTTTTTTGGGAATACCCTGCCTGTTTAAGGACATGGTTCAAAGCCTGTAAAATTATGCTTATTGACTTCAAAGGATCAGGATCGACACTGTCCAATTTAATATTCACAAAACTAATTTATTCAACAAATTAAATTACTGAATTGAGAAAAATGAATGGATTTATTAATTTAGGTAGTTTATGGGGCCTGAAAGGTGTGTTTGGTGTATCTGGTTGGGAGTTCTCAGGTTGGGCAGACTGGGTTGGGAGGAAGGGCAAGCACCTTAGTCCATGGGACCGTGCAGGGAAGTAACTGAAATTCAGAGCAGCTGGGAATACATAGTGAGCTGGTCAAAGTCCAAGTGCCTTCTTTTGTCTGGCACCAGTTGAGAAAAGAGGTAGAAAAATAATTGGGTGAGCAGGCAATGTGGAAAGAGGAGCAGCAACATCTGGAAGTGTGTGGGACTTTAGGAAGTGTGTGGACACAGGGAGCTGATGCTGAGTACAGACTGGATGCTCCATCTCCAGCAGTGAAACACCCAAGGCCTGCATCTTCTGTTTTCCCAATTGCCTCTCAAAAGCACTGGCAGCTACAAGTAGAAGAGAATTGGGTAAAAAGAAAAGTAATTTCGAGCCAGAAATGCCTGCAACTTAAACCTGGTGCTGGAGCTGCCAGCTGAGCTTTCAAGCCAGGCAGGGTGCTGGGAGAATGAGAACTGAGAAAAACCTGCCATTTGAGCCAAGATTTCCCCCTTATCTCACAGCAGCATGCAGTGAGGAAACTACCTAAGGACTGCATTTTTAGACACCCAAAAAATCTGAACACAAGAAATTCTGCAGGAATACAACACACAAACACACTTTTAAAAAACATACATGTATCTGTAAATATGTAAAAAGCCATATATATCTAAACTCACACACCTACGTTGTGCAGAAAGTCTGAAATTTCTGGAAACTCCACAGGTGCTAAACTTAATTCTGCAAAATCCTCAGGCACCTTTTAGAGTTAAATTAATACTGATGTAATTAAAATGGTAATACTATTTGTTAAAAAGAAGAGTATTTAAATAATTCATTTTCCTACTGGTTCTGTGGAGTATGCTTAGGTTTAGCAATTATATGCTAACTAAAATCAGCCTCTCCTGTAATGATTTCATGATAATCTGACCTTTGATGGTCCTGGCTCACAGCAGCTGGCACTTTCTGCAGAGTTTACAGACTGTAAAGTAATTAATATCAATGAAATACCACTGCTGGCCCTTTGATGTGTTTGGGTCCTTGAACACTCCCTTTTCTCTCTCTCTTGAGCAGTTTTTTTCCTGATGTCCCTGACTCTTGGGAGTCTGGCCACTGGGACTGCTCCTGATGAAGGGCACATCCCAGCTGAGGGGTGCACTGGTGAGCACCCTCTCTTTTGGGGTTCAGAAGACATAATTGACAATATGCCAGGTTTAATTTGATTTAATATTAAGCACAATAATAGCTCTTGAAAAGCTGTCTTTCAGGGAAAGGTAATAAGGGTATTAATAAAAACAGGTGAGGAGAGATGCCCTGGTTTTAGCTTCCTGCATTATTTCATTACTGTCAGTCAGCACAGAACTCCCTTGAGATTATTCCTGTGTAGTTAATAACATTGTTTCTGTGATGACTTTAATGACTGAGCCTTTCTTCCATCCTTAGCTGTGACAATAACCACTCTGCTTTTTTTTTCCTTCAACAAGGCTATTGTTTGGGGTTCAGCACATTAAGAAACATTTTTAGCTATAGAGGTTTCCTCTAATTAAGTTATTGGCAAAAGATTGCTTGTCCAGTCATTTGCTGGTGATGAGTACTGAAGGAAATTATATCTTGTAGAGAGTATTACACTTTCCCTGCCATACTTCCCCTAAAAAAAAGAATAAAATGATATAAAAATAAGCAGTAAGATTGCAAACTCAGGCACTCAGAAATTAGATAGTGCCAGCATGATGGGTGCCTGGATCTGTCCTTCCCCACTCCTGATCATAAGCTTTTCCTCTTTCTTCTCTTATCTCTTGCCCTGTACCCCATTTTTTCCTTTCATAAAATCACCTTTTCTCCAAAAGTCTTAATTCTTAACCTTTTTCGAATTTTTATGTCAAGACCAAATGTCTTTTTCTGCTCTTGTGTCTTAGAAAGAAATAATTTTCTCTATAACTTTTGCAACACCCCCTTGCATAAACTCATCTGTAATTAAAAAAAAAAAAAGAAGCTGTTTGCACACCTTGAGGGAGCCTCTGCTTGTTCATTGGTGCAATAATTGTATGTAGTAATAATGGTACATTTAAGATGTCTGGTCGTTCTGGGCATGATTTAAAAGTTCCTGCTTCCTATAAGACTGTGCATCCAGCTTGGTTCAGAAACCACACAGAAAATGCAATGAGTGGGAGAAGCTTTAATGTGTCCCCTTGAAGAAAAGTAGTGGAATTAATGCAGAGGAAAATCTTATTTTAGGGTTAGTGCAATCACTGCAGATTAATGATGGTTCCCTTGGTTGGTGCATAACCTCAGAAAGTGGAGTTTACATTTCTTTCTTAAAGTAAACCTCTGCATTTGAAAATCAGATAATTTACTAATTGCTCACATCTTATAAATTATGGATCTATCCTTGAAGGAGATTTTAACAATCTATTAAAGCCTGAGTAACAGAGTTATTCTCCAGCTTCCAGATAAACAAAACAAAACCACAACTTTAAAAGCAAGAAGCCTCTTCACTTTTTATCTAAATGGAAATAAAGCCAGCCAGCCTAATCAAAAGCCAGCGATTAATGAATCTCTTCAGGGTTTCTATTCTTGAAAAGATTAGAGTTTAAAAGGCTGAAATTGTTTCAATAGGTAGGTGTGATGTTGAGCCCAGACATTGTATTTATATATGCTCAGCTAGAAATAAGAGTTGCTAAAATCCAATATCTGGATGAAGATTCTCCTCTTCAGTGAAACCAGACAGTTAAGAACTCCAATATTCACTAATTTCAGTGTGCAAAAATGTCCTAGAGCACCAATAAAATCAGTTGCTCCCAGGAAATGCTTTTAAAATACTCATTAAAAAGTGGATGTTGCACATATGAAACAAACTGAAAGTGGGTTTTTAGGAAACTTATTTTCTTGGAAAAGGGAAGCAAAGCTCTCCAAAAATAATCAAACTGCTTTTCCAGGATTGGACAGCCAGCTATTTGCTTCTTGCAAAAACGCAGACTGGGAATGTTGAGCTGAAATTTGGCAAGGTTAACACATTTTCACTATGTGTACTCAGTTCCTGTGTCCAGAAATAGAAACAGTCTTTTGCTTGCAGGATTGGCAGGGCACCTTCACCTGCAATTTAAATAGAAAAAAATAGAAAAGTCCCGTTGTTCAGCTCCACCTCTGTATCAGATCTCTGGGATGTTTTATTCATTCTGTATCATTCCAAAGAGTAGGAATTGCGACAGCCAAGAGCTCCTGTTGCTTCCACAGTAGAGACTGAAGAAATGTTAATAAATGCATTTAATTTACTTGTCTAACTAGAGATTTTCCTGTAATTCATACCAACTAGCCTGCCTGTGTAGTAGGAAAAAAGCAATCACAATATCTGATGTACAAAGCCTGTCACTCACCATATATCAAATGAACAAATAAAGGTCCCTTGTTCCATTAAATGACCACAAAACATTCCTGGGATCTTCACAGGCACTTTGCTTACCACGATGTGCAATTCTGGACACCCTGTTAGAGCTTGCACTGCATTTGTCATGGGTACTTTTCCATATGACTTCTGATCAGACACTTGACCTCTCAAACCCATAGTGGGGAAGGCATCCTTCTTCACTTCTGCTTTTTGTGGGGTTTTTGTGTGTTTTGTTCCTCTTCAGTCACAGGCTGTCTTGGGCTGTAAGCTGGAGAAGCTGGGAGTGCTTCTGAGCTGTGAGAGACTGTGAATCCATCCTCCTCCTCCCTTTCTTCCATTTTCTCCCCTTGGGAAGACTTGGGAATAGATAGATGGGCTCCCTGTGGTGCTCCAACCAGCCTCACGAGCCAGAGGACCAAGTAAGCAGCCTGCTAGTTCAGCTTAGCCATGAGCAAAAACATGAGGGGACAGTGAGGAATTTAATGCTCTTTTCTTCTTTGCTACGGGATACCTTGTTCTGCCAAAATAAATACACCACCTTGGTTCAGCCCACTGCCATCTCAGGATGCCTGTGGCAGTGCAGCCAGTCTAAATGTATCTGTGTAGTTTTGACAGCACAGCCCTCACGTTGGCTTTTTCAGTGAAAATGTCCTGAGACCCTTGAATGCACCCAGCTTCTCACAGGCTGTGGCTCTCAGAGGGAAATTGATAAAAAAGGATGTCTTTGCACATGGTTATTACTTTCCTAAAATCCTTCCAGAGTGTTGATATTATTTAGTTTATGAAGTATCAGTTTGTGCAATTTTACGTTGCCTGGAAAGAAACTGCGATTTACTCAATTTGAAGCTCCCAAAAGCAGAGGAAGCAAAAGGCATCAATCTGTGCTGCTGGAAATTCTGTAACTGGGCAGCTATAAGCTGATGTGCTTTGAGTGTCTGCAAAATGCAGCATCTACTGAACGGCCTGAGTAGTAAAGCATTTTGTAACAGCATAATGCTCTCATTGTAGTCTTTTCAATCTCATTTAGGACTAAGCTTTCCCTTGGGAGACGATACAATAAACTCTCCTGGAAACCATGCTGCAAATACGTTGAAGCCAATCAGGGAATACAGTGCAATGTCAAAAGTCTTCCTGGCTGGCTAAACATGTGTGTTGCACAGTGATCCTCAGGACAGACAGACCTCAGCTGTGAAGATGGGCTTGTTACAGAGTGCAGGCTTTGTCTAGGTCATAATGTTGCTCAACATAAACAGTTTAGGATTTATGGTGTGCTCTCAGCCAGCCCGGCCACCTCAAACTTCTCAGCAGACACTTCTAGGACACTTCTAAGCAGACATACAAACAGAGGAATTATGTTTTAGACTGGAAACATTGGGAAGACTCTCAGATACCGATGTAACCCTGCTCATTTTCTCTGTTCAGAGGATGTTTTCATCTGAAAAGTGGGCAGAGACACATAGGGCAAGCTGACACCTGAGCTTCAGTTGAAGAAGTATTAGGCAGGCAGAAGACTTGTGTACATCATTAGAAACTGTATTTCAACATTTGAAAGTGAAAGGGTTGGGGTTTTTGGTCCTGTTATTTGCCTATTTCTACATAATGTTCCCATTCCCACATTATTTTATTATTTTGTTTTTCAAGTCCCAAATTGTTTTTTCATCAGTACTTTAAAAATGAATCAATATACATATTTCAAAGGTTCCCCATGTTTTTACCCCTCACCTTTCTTTCCAAATGCCAGATTTGGACACTGTCCTGCAGTTTAAAGGTTTCTAGACTGTTATTTGCTTTTCTTCCAAGACCTCCCTAGACCCTACTCCAATGTATATTAGCTCAGACACAGCCAAACTTAGATCAGCAACAATGTGTTTCCTACATCAAGCTCAGTAAATAAATAACTGCACAGCTAATCCTCCTATTTCAATGTATGAAAAGTCCAAAACTCTTGGAATAATGCAATATAAAGATCAGCCATTCAGAAAACAGAGCTTTAGTTCAACAACTCCCAAGGTGGGTTCTGTAAATTATGTAGCAAAATCTGTACAAATTTCCAGTGGCCTTAAGAAAAGGTACATCTGACTAACTGCTGCTTTAGAGGGAATTGAGTGCTGTGTTCAGTTCACTGATCTGCTGCTCAGGATGTTTTGTAAGCATATTACCAAAGAAGACCAGATGTCTGTGAGGGAAAGAGTATGAGTTAAAAGTTCCTACCAACTGTCATAAATAACTGAATCACACTTCAATCCTGCAGCATGCAGCAGTGCAAGTACAGCTCTCAACAACATTAAATCCAAGCCCTTCCTTTGCTGTTAATGCAAATTGAAAGACTACCAGAAGATCCTCTTTCTTTTTTAACCAATTTGAATAAAAACTGCATCTTTAGTGCTGTGGACAGTAATCTTTCTGCAGCTGCCAAGGCAGCTCTAGTTAGGATACACTGCTTGCTCCTGACCAGGCACTAGGAAAGGTTTTCTACAAGCTGTGTTCTGGTATTAATCAGCGTGCTCAAACTTAAGGGATTTTTACTGAAGCTTGTATAGAGTACCTGGAAAACCACTGGTGCTCAGGAGGGTTTAACATCACAATTCCTTTCACAAGTGTTGATGTAATTGAAGAATGCAGTATGGAAGGAGAGAAGACATGAGCTTGTAGTGGGACAAAATTCCTTACATGCATGCCATGTTAGCTCTGACATAGTCTTTAAATGGGGTGTCCTCTCAGGCAGGAGAAATGTCAGTGTGTGCCACATATTTCTCATTTGAGAGAAGCTGGCAAAGGCTGGATCCCTTAAATACCTGAACTGCTTTGAAAATCTCAGCTTCTCGTGTCATTAGAAATTCATAACTCTCAATGAGCAATGCATGGAACAGCTAATTGAGCTCCATAAATTGCTATTTCCACATTTTGGTTGCTATTGTTTCTCCCAGAGTTAGAATTGCAAGTGATGTAGCTGCTTAGAGACTATTTTATGGTTATTCAGTATACATTAATTTTTTAATTGTGACAGTGACAGGTGTGTTGCATTGCATGGGTAAAAAAGTATGGAAAAAAAAATGATGGTTACCAGCATGTTCATAAACGTGCCTGACTGAATTTTTGAACTTATTTAAAGTTAGGCAGATGTTGACTTTGCTGTATTGTGGGTTTTTTTGGTGTAATAAAATTTGTTTCCTCAAAATTTGGCCAGTTGGATGTTGGGCAGTTCTCAGCAGATATAAATGAATACTTTATAACTGATAAAAAAGTGAAATGGGAGATAGTCTGTTCAAGTCCACTTGAGATGTGAAAAGTTCTTCCTTTTTTTAATGTTTGTGAATTAAGCACATTTGTCCTCCCCTCCTGCACTAGTGTTTATTGGTGCTTTCAAGTGAGATTGAAGTAGATCAGAAAGTTCTTAGCTTTTATGGAAAAGGAGAAAAACATTCTAAAAGAGAATTAATTGTCAGTGGTCCCACAGATGTGAGCTGGCCCCTGTGACAGGTTTTTGTTGCTCTGAGTTGGTGCTGGGGACCAGTGTCAGATCAGCTGAGGCAGCAGGGACATTACCAGATCAGGTTCAGAGACTGGATAAATGTGTCTGCAGCTGAAATAAACCCCACAATAGAGTTCTCTTTGGTGCCTCTGCCACAGCCCAGCCTTCTTGATGGATGTTAAGAAGCCTTAGTAGTGTTTATAAGAAACATCAGCTTCCCTAATCGTTCATTGATCTGTTGTTCTGGGTGGAATGATGAAGCTTTCGCTGTTATTTTGCTCTGCTTCGCTCAGATTCACTTGATTTGAACCAAAGGACGATTTAAGATGGCAAGGCACAATTTTACTCTCATTTACTCCCAGCTGACAGGATAATTCTGGTTTTGCTGTTGGGAGCTTCAAGTGCTTCATCTGTGCTCAGCTGTATTAGTTGTAATTAAGGGAATGGGCTGTCTAGAGCTCATTTTTACAGTTCATCACCTGAAAAAGAACCTCCAAAAAGAACCCTTTTGCTTTTAGTGCCATTTGGAGTTTCTTCCTCGCCCTCTGCAGGGCTGCCCTTCTTGGGGCACACCCCTGGGGAGGGCAACACCTTCACTGGCTCTGTTCTTATCTCAGGGTAGCTATTTTTAGGTTTAAAAACCAAAAAAATTGGCTATGTTTGGGCTCATAGAGTCTGTTAGGAAACTGGTTTATAGACTGACATGGCTATTCCTGGGGTGCAGGACACTGCTGGACACAGGAACAGCAAACTGTGGAGTACAAGTGTGCATCTGTTGTCTGAAAATGGAGACAAAGGGATTTTTCCCTGGTAAATATATCAGAACCCTGTGGTTTGGTGTGTTTTTTAAGCAGCTTATGAGGCATTAGATATGTCAAGTGTATGTACACAGGCTGTGGTGATTGGCAGTGGGGCTGTGCTGTGGCACACAGGCTGTGGTGATTGGCAGTGGGGCTGTGCTGTGGCACACAGTTTGTGGTGATTGGCAGTGGGGCTGTGCTGTGGCACACAGGCTGTGGTGATTGGCAGTGGGGCTGCAGCCCAGCCTCATCCCCCATGGGCACAGCTGTGAGAAGCAGGTGAGCAGCATTGACAGCAACGAGCCATGGAGTGCCCAGGTGCACTGAGCAACCACCAAAGGGAGCAGAGGGCACACAGGTGCACTGCATGAACAGGAGGGGTAGAAAAGGCTGGGCTGAAGGACAAGGAGGGCAGATGCTTGCAGCTTTCTGAAGTGGTAAGGTGTTACTCTGTATGGGTTGAAGCTTTCTGAAATTGTGTGGTGATGCTCTGTGCATCGTGGCAATCTCAACTGTGTTGTATGCTGTGACAGTCAAGGGTTAATGCTTTTCCCCTGACTTTCCTTTTGTTTCTGCTGGAAGCTTGTTCTTACCCAGGGGCTGATGCCTGATAGTCTCAGTTCCCTTTTTGTTTTTCCTGAGGGACAGACTCATGGGAAATGTGTTTTTGCAAGTGCCTGCAAGCCCTAGCAGGAGAATCAGACTGGGAGATGGCACTCAGTGTTGTGAGCCACTCCACCCTCTTGGGAACACAGATGGAAGCTGGAGCAAAGCAGCTCAAACAGAGCACTTGGATAGCTGAGTCCAGGATACCAGCCCAGGAAAATGTCCAACCTTGAGTTCAAGGCATAAGAAGTTCAAATCATGCCTGACCTTGGCACAAGGCGCAGGGGAGCAGACCTAAGTGCTGGTCCCATCTGGCATGAGGATTGGTGAGTCAGGAGCCAACAGGCATCTTTGCAGTGACTCCTGCAGGGCTGGGAGTGAGCTCCAAGTGGGCAGGTGTCCATTTTCAGTGACAGTCAAGTTAAAACTTGCAGTGCCTGGCCAAGTGACAGTGTTGGCTGGGAGTGGCTGAAGCTTGAGATGCCCTCTACCTTCCCTGTTTATCTTCTTCAAGATGGACTGGTCAGAAAACACCCTGCAAACCAGAACCCATCCTGCAAAGCCAGTTATTGTCCTGCATTTTTCATTCTTACTTGAATTTAAACCCAAATGAAGCCTTGTCTTAATACATCAGACTGCTAGATTTGGTTGGTCAGGTGGTTGTTTCCTAAGAAATTAGAAACCCTTTGGGGTTTATTTTCATAATTTTGTATTGCAAGCATGAACATGGCAGCGTCTCCAGCAAATGAATGTGTTGCAATATGGTGGCAGCCATGGGACTGCAAAGAACCTTCTGGTTTGTCAAAATACTTGCCATAATTTGCCATTTCAGTTGGTTAAGCCAGACAAAGTGCAGAGCTTCTGAGGCAGTTCACAATTATCAGCAATAGGACTTTGTAATTTTCTCTGGTTGGCTATTGTTTTGTTTTGGACATTTTTTTGGCTTTTTTCCCTCCCCCAAGTTTGGAATGAAGACTGCTAATCTGTGTGTGTGTGACATTTCAGTCCTGTCCTGAATTGCAGCCCTTTCAGGTGGAATTGCTGTTTGGCAGTAAGACATACCCTAAAAATAGAAAATGTGGTTATAAATGACAACAGTTGGCAGGGAGGACCTGTTCAGATGCAATTTTGGAACTGCTTTTAATTTTTTCCACTCAATTCCAAGTTAAACATCCATTTAAATTAATTAGAGCAATCACAGTATCCCTAGAATATCAGTGGAGAAACTGAAGCCGTGAGTGTAATTTAAGTATTTCTTGAATTCTGAGGAGATGCTAAAAGAGGCCACTTAAAGAAATTTTTGCATATGATGAAAAGCAAATTCCTGACCAAGCTGGCTAAGCTCAAATGTCTGAAGGCAAAGAGCTATCATGAAAGTGCTGTAAAGCTTCTGATTATAATGGAATGAGTGTCCCAGGGTATAATGCAGCTCTACACTAAATACTTAGCTGCTGAACCCTACTTCTCAACCGATCTCCACTCACTGGGTTCTCATCAGAGTCCTGTCAGGACACTGGGCTTTGTTTCAATGCCAGGCGAGTCTGGAAATGGCTTTTTCAGCAGCTTCAGCTGAGTACAAATGCTTGACTTCAGAAGGACAGCTAGTACCTAGACTCTGTGGCCTAGAAACCACTCCTTATGTACACTGCCACACGTATTAATAACCTTGCAGGCTTTTATAAGCCTAATTAAAAGGCTTGTGCACACTTAAATGTGAAATCATGGCAACATGCTGAAGCAGCAAAGCAAGATCCTGTCCTTGGTGCTGCAAATCCATTGCTGCCTTTCTTTATTAATGATACATACATGACAGGTTGAATTCTCTGCCTGCTGTTGCTTGTCGGGTTGTTTTTATTACAGTATCGACTGGAGTCCCCCTCGTGTTGGTTGTAGTCTGGGCACGTTACTCTAAGCAGAATTTTTCTTTCAGTGTTTTGTTTAAGGTATTGACTTTGCCAAAGGGAAGGGAAAAGTGTGTGCAGCCACTTAAGCACACAAGTAGTGGTATCAATTTCCATCCATTAAAATATGCACATGCACACAAACACACGGCTCTGTACAGTGGTTACAGGCACGGGGTGAGGTGAGCTTTGAAAAACAAGAGTCAAGAGACCCTCTCCAATATTGAGATTCTGCTTCCAGGATCTAGCCAGGAGCATCCTTCAGCCTGTGCCAAGTCCTGCTGAGGATGGTGGGGTCATTGTGAGCATCAAAATGACATTTTTCAAAGGCATTTGTGTATTTCTAGGCCATTTCTTTCAGTTCCTTAGAATGAACTTTATTTTCTAAGGGAGCATATTTCTCTGGTTTTGGATGTTCTGTATTTTTTTTTTTTCCCTAACAACATCTTAGTTATGTTAATCTTTTGGACTTTGAAAAAGCTTTTTCTAGTTATTGGGTTTTGGGATGTTTTTTCCCTTTCCAGCCCAGGCAATCAATTCCTGAATATGAGCAGGAGGGTTATTGAGCAGCTCATCTAGAGCCAGCAAAGATTTCAGCCAACTCAAAGGTGCAGCAATCATTTTACTAAAGGTTTGGATTGCAGTTTTGATCCAAGACTGGGATATATGGGTGTGGATGGCTCCAGCACTGCCAGGTGAAACTAGGAGATGAATCTTTGCAAATGTTCATTTGAAAGTACACAAAATGGGTGTTAGTACAGATGTGTGTTATCTTTGTTTTCTCTTCCAAACTGGCCCCCCTGTCTCCCATTTGTTCCTGTTTCATGGTGAGCTCTTCCAGAGGTGTTTTCCATGTTATGTCCCTTCAGTCCCACCCTAAAGTACCCTGTACAACACAGAGTTACTTGCAGACAGACCATCTCATCTGAACTGTGGCATTGCCCCAGTGGATTCTGTTCATGTACTGCAGAGGACTTTGATCTGCTCCCTGCTTTGAGTTGTGCTAAGTCATCCTTTTGTGAATCCTTAGTACCTGACAGGGAATTTCTGTTTGAGTTTCAATAAATTGATAAAAATGGCTGCCTCTTTATTTTCTACCTTTCAAACAACTATTTCCAGTAGACTCACTAAAATTAAAGCAGGAATGTGCTCGAAATCATTAAGTTGAAAGAGAATTTGTTTTTCAGATGGTCTGGGTTTTTTTGTCTTGGCTTGTCCTAAAGCATCTACTGTCTGGGAAATTCAGGACAGTTAAAGATGGGCCATGTCTGATGTGTTTGTTTCATTTCTGCCTTTCAGTCTATCCGAGAAGTCACGGGCTATGTGTTGGTGGCTTTGAACCAGTTTGAGTACCTGCCCCTGGAGAATCTGCGCATTGTTCGTGGGACCAAGCTCTACGAGGAGCGATACGCTCTGGCCATATTCCTTAACTACAGGAAGGATGGCAACTTCGGACTCAGGGAACTTGGCTTGAGGAACCTGACAGGTAAGGGAAACTTGGAAATGTGGTGGATTAATTGCAAGGAAAAGAATGAGCCTGTTGAGTATTTCCCCAGTGCCATCAGTCACTTGCATTCTGCAGGAGACTGAGGTACCACAAGAGCCTGGCAGTTGTTCTGAGGGGTTTGTTGGTACATCTTTTTTTTTTTTTTTTTTTTTTGGTTCACAAAACTACTTGTCTCCCTAATGATCCATGAGAGTCATGGCAAGAGCATATTTGAAACAAAAACAGTTATTGAAAGAGTATGTGAACTTTTTTGTGTGTTGATATCATGAGCATGTTAGTGATCCTTGATTATTGCACACTTGCTCCTTCAGGTGCTGGCTATTTTCTGCCAGGTTACCTTAGCTTTAGCATCCCCTGTGCCTCTGTATCTTTAGTTTATTCAATTTTAGAGCTCCTTTTTCTAAACAAAAATAGTGCATTACATATAGTGAGAAAAGTGCCTTTTTTTTTTTTTTTTTTTTTTTTTTTTTTTTTTTTTGAGTCAAAAATGTAAGCAAAGTCCACAGCTTCATGTTTACCTGTAAATTCAGGGCTGGATCATGCTGTGGGGTAGATCAATCATTCATTTACTCCATCTGAGGATCCAAAGTCAGTGGTTTGGGAGATTAAAACTTGCTAAATATCAATGGGCTGTAACTTAATAAAGAGCAGGCAGTGGCTCTTCTTAGGGAATTCACTGGAAGTATTTTATTTATACCTGGTTCCTCATCAACTATGATAATTTCTACCCTAAACTTTGGTAATTTGATGTGGCCTTGTTTCTGCTATTGGCTGAAAACTGACTCAAAATCACTGACCTGAGCTGGCTGTGGAGATTGAACCTCGCTATGGAGAGGTGGGAGCCTTCTGAGCTGTATTTAGGCACCCTTCCCTCTCTGCTTCTTTTGTTTGTCAGTATTCAGAGTAGCATGAGTGCTTAGAGTTCCCTGTTCAGCCTCGCTAGGCTGTACAGCAAGGCTTTTAAAAACAGGAGGGAAAAGAAGGCTGAAATATTTTACAAAATAAACCAATTTTGGATGACTCTGATTAGGCTCTTTCCTCTGGTCATATTTTTGACAATTTTCTTTACTGAGACCATCATGCCAATATCAGAGTGGTTCCCAAATGTCTCTAAATCCCTGCCACCTACTACTCTTTACTCTGTCACTGTCATAAACCAATTTCTTCCTCTTCTGTTCCCATATTTCTTCCCACCTTTCTGATATAGGGAGTTCATTGTGACTGTCTATGTCTTCACATCATACAGAGCCACAGCATTGGGTGATATACAAAGAAAGAGATAATGCTGTTTTCTGGTCTTTGAGTCTCAAAATGCCTTGTAAGGACACTTGGCTGTGTGAAACTCAGAGAGGTGAGGTGAGGCCAAGACCAGAAAAGGATGGAAGTCTTTCCTCTTGGGTCTGAGGTGGTTCTGCCAGGTGAGAGTTTTACTCCTAGAGCTCGTTTAGCCAGCTTTGCTGCTCAGTAGGGTAAAAAAAAACTTATCTTGTAGGCTTCTGCTCCAATTTTGGTCTTGAACCAGCTTCCCTGTGCTATTTGGCAGTTCCCCAGACTCCAGAGATGCCCTCTGGGAGCTGTTGTGACGTGACAGACACAGCACCAAAACTGCCCAGCAAGTGGTTTCATTTTCTTTTGAAAGGTCTTAAGAAAACTGGCCTTAGCTCAGCCTGTGAATCTTTCCCAACATGAGATCATCACAGCCACTTCTTCTGATTTAGGTGTTTACAAAGGCCTCTGATGGGATTATTTGACTTGAAATGAATTGTTGTCTTCTGGAAGGAAAGTGCCCTAATAACACCAGCTTGTCTCCATGGAGCACTTAAAATAGCTTCTGGGTGCTGAACATGAGCCAGTGTGTGCTTGAAAATACTCTTAAAGTTTTCTAGACACCATGCCAGGGCCTCATGGGTCTCTCCAGCAGCTGTTCTCTGGCTGTTTTGTGCACTGGTGAAGATGCACCGGGCTATTTTAACCCACAACCCGCCTCTTGTTGCGCATGCTCTTCCCGGAGCATGTTCATCCTTCGTTAATTTTCCTGACACATCCTTAGCACTTGTAGCTGCATAAATATAACTGCTGGATGCGGGAGTTGGTGATGTTGCAAGGCAGTGATGGACCAGCAGTATCTGAACCTATTCTTTAGTTTTACCCCAGAAACCATGGGTGAGCTGCTAAACTGAAGAAGCAGCAGCCCCCATGGGCTCACATTCTTCAAGTCCACTGCAGATTTGAAGAGACTGGCTTTGAATCGTGCACCCCTTCCACTTGAGTAAAATATTACATGGCTCTTGTCTTGCATGTGAAGAATTGTCATTCCAGGGCTTATGCCTTGTTCATGAGAGTCTGGGAAATTCTGTTTTTATTTGTGCAGTGCTGGATGATAGGCTCCTGAGGGTATTTCTGCCTAGTGCTGTACAGTATACAAACACAAGCCCTACTCCCTGTGTTAAATAAATGAGGAAGCTGCTCTCACCTGCAGATTCTCCTCAGACACAGAGTTTCAGCCTCCTGTGCTGTACCACTGCAGTATTTTCTGTGTGTTGCTAACAGCTGTGTTTTTATTGCCAGATATGTCTATCAAGTTTTCATATTTAAATGTAACTTTAAATGCTTGAATTTCCTCCCTTGCACTATAAAAAAATTGACAGCTGTGAAGGCAGTTAGTTTTATCTCACACAGAAAACACGATCTAATTCTCACTCATGATGTCTGTCAAACCACAAGGGAGTTTTGTTTGTATAGCTCAGCCCAGGACTATGTCCTAAAATGCATGTGACACTTGCAAAAAATCTTAGCTATAAAAATTCTGTTCTCACTTTTTACAAAAACTTAGTCAACAAACGTGTCAAAACTGAACTGACACTGAACTAATGAAGTGGCTGCTGCCATCTCAGCTGGACTCATCTCAGTGTGCAGATTCAGCTGCCAAGGAGCCTCACAGTGAAAAGGAGGGTTTGACATCCTGGCTGTGTTTTTCAGCCCGAGATGAGCAGAGTAGGTGGTGCTGAGGGAGGTGCTGAGGGAGGTGCCAGCTTCTTCCAGCCATTGTCCAGGAACCACTGAAGGTCACCAGGCAGTCAACCTCAGCTTACCCAGGGAAAGGGCACCATTGGTGCTCACATTGGAGCACTCCAAACAGAGAGGGAACCTGATGGCTGCATCTCATTACTGCCTGAGAGGGGAAAGAGGGATAACTCACAAGTGCCAGAACTGTTTAGGAAGTGTCTTGGCTAGAAAAGACAGGTGTCTGCTAAGGAAGGCAGAAGCCTCCCCTGAAATGGAAAATGTAAATCCCCTCCATATGAATTATTATACTTTTGAAATTAAGGGGCTCTCGGGCAAAGACATGGGAGCAGGAATAACAGTTCTTTATTAGGGAAGAAAATAAAAATAGCTGTAATACAGAACAACACTGCCAGAGTCAGAACAGGCCCTGGCAGCCTGTGGGTCAGGGTGGTGGCAGCAGTGCCATTCCATGGGGGCTCAGCCCTCCTGCAGTGCCAGCTGTGCTTCTGCTGGAGCAGGGATCCTGGACAAGGCTGGAGTTTTCCTCTGAAGCTCCAGGACTGCTGGAGATGGGCCTGGTCTTCCTCTGGGAATGCAGTGAGGAAGAAAGCTGCTCCTCTGGGAGTGCAGTGGGGCAGAAAGCTGCTCCTCTGGGAATGCAGTGGGGAAGAAAGCTGCTCCTCTGGGAGTGCAGTGGGGAAGAAAGCTGCTCCTCTGGGAATGCAGTGGGGAAGAAAGCTGCTCCTCTGGGAATGCAGTGAGGAAGAAAGCTGCTCCTCTGGGAATGCAGTGGGGAAGAAAGCTGCTCCTCTGGGAATGCAGTGGGCAAAGGCTGTTCCTCTGGGAATGCAGTGGGCAAAGGCTGTTCCTCTGGGAATGCAGTGGGCAAAGGCTGCTGTGGTGTTGCAGGAGTCAGATTGTATCCAGGTAGGAATGCTTGGCTCCTCCCCTGGGCAGAGCATCTCCCCATGGGATGATGGAATTTTCTCAGCCATGCAGGGACACTCAGTGGCCATGGACAGAAGAGATCTCCTGGAGGGAGGATTGGTTGTGGAAGAGATAAAGAAAACTGCCCAATTTCTAACAGATGGGAAACAGAATACACAGCCCCAAACCATACCTCACAAGCCAGGACAGAATTACCCCATATTTTCCTCTGTGAAGATGAATAAGAGAGTTCTACAGCAAATTGTGTCTTTGAGCAGTGACAACCTCATTTTCCCTATTGGCCTTGGGGACAGCAGGTTCTGTGCATCCCTTGAATTCTTTGTATATATTAGAATGAAGTTGATTTAGCAGTGAGAAGTGCAGTAACACAAAAAGGAAACAAACCCACAGCAAAATATTTAGGGGTATTCATTGTTTGTTTTTCAGGAATGCAGATGGATGATAAATTAAGATAAGTGAGGTTCAAGTGAGGAATGGATATTGCAGTTTAAAGGATTTGATCAGTGATAGCCGTACAAAGGAAATCTAATTTGATGAGCAGGAGAATCATAAAGAAAGGACCATTTTCACAGGTGTAGAAAGTAAATTTTGCAAAATTGTAAATTTCCCCTTCAACAGATGTTTCTAATTGATTTTCTACCTTTTAATTTTTGATTAAATTTGGTTTTTATTTTTCTGCAGAGCAAAATTTTAATATTTGATGGTTATAGTATTTTTCCCCCGCCAAAGGAAACTGAAAATGCTAAATGGTGCTTTGGAGTAGCATCACTCCTTAAAAAGGCTGCTTTTCAAGCAGCTTTTTTGGTTTTTTTGTTTTTTTTTTAACAAGCTCAATTAATGTAATTATAATGCAGCTCAATCAGGTTGGAGGGAAGGGCATGGGAGGAGTTAAGTTTTGTTCACTGTGCCTCTTTTGAACCAAACTTCCTTTGGAAGTCATGCTTGGATGTCTGTGCAGGACCCGAGTGATGGCAGGTTTTTGTGGCAGGGATGGCACATTTCTGCGGCAGGGATGAAGGCCACCCCCTTTTTCTTGCCTTGATCACAAAGCCCTTTCCTCGGAGGACATGCAGGAGCCAGTCCTGGTGTCCAGGGGTGCCTCTGTGTGACACCCACCGGCTGCTTGTGCCACATTCCCGCATTCCTTAATCGGGATGAGCTGGGAAGAAAGCCATGTGTGACTTGCCTCAGGCTGGCTGTGCAACAGGTGGGCGAGGCGTAGCATCTGTAACCTCGGAGAGGGGTTGCTAGGATACATGGAGGTGTGAGGAATTGGTTTAAAAATCCCTGTGGTCCCTTTGCATGCGGGGCTGCTGCAGGAGTTCTCTGTAGAAGCTGCAGTGGCTCTGTGGCTGCCCAGGCGTGCTCCTCACCTGGATCCTTGCAGCTGCCCTGCCCACCGAGGCTTTTGTATCCCAGCATAGCTTTGTGGCTGGCCAGTGGGGAGGAGAAGAGGGAGGAACACCTCCTTTCCCAAGGGAAGTGTGGCTGTGCAGGATTCTCTGTGTGCTACTGATGCCTCAGGTTTTAGCTTTTATATTTTTCACATTCTGTGCTGCTTTAGTGTGTACTTCATATTAGGGGATGGTGAACTCTTCACAGAGTAGGGAGATAAAACAATTCCTTCTCTAGCTGGGGACCAAGGACAAATGACCCGAATCTCAGGCCCAAGAGCACAAACAATGTGGACTGAAGAGAGAAAAAGAAGAAGGATGGGACTTCATAAGCTAAAGCTATAATTGGACAATTAACTCCAATATGCAAATGGACCAAAACTTATAAAAGCGTGAGACCCCATGACCAGTCGTACGTTTCGTGACCATTTTGGTTCATCTTGGGTGTAGCCCTGGCTGGGCTCTTGCACTGCTCAAGGTGGATCCATTGAGGCCTTTTAATAAATCCCCACTTTATTCTTTAGCTCCATCTAACCTCTGTTCTGGGTCAGCCTTCATAAAGCATCAGTACCACAGACCTCGGGGGCATGCAAAGAACCAGCCCTGAGTCCCCCTTGCTCATCCTGTCCTTATGAAGAGAGGGAACGAGGCTTGTGGCTTCCCCCAGGCTCATAGATGCAAGTGTCCCTGCTAGAGCATGTCTGTCTTTTCTCCCTGTTATATTCTTTCCCAAAGAAAAAAAACATCCCATTCCAGCTGCTGCTCTCCTCAGACATCACAGGTGTAATTTGACAGCTGGGAGAGCCCAGGTTCCATCCCTGGTGGCAGTGGGAGCACAGGCTTGGGCTGCTCTCTGCCACTTGGCATCAATGCCTGGGAATGCTTCCAGGCTCTCCTCGGCTGCAGATGTAGCCCTGAGGAATTCCAGATAAGGGACCTGCAGGCTGAGGAGCAACTGACTGCAGCTGGCAGAAAATTGCTCTCAGGTCTTAGCAAGGCAAAAAACTGTGTTTTATACAGCCAGAAATAAATACTGATTTTGAGCCTTGTGAGATTTATATTCATGAGTTTATTTTGTCCAGTAACAAAGGTGGGACATTGGTTTTTAAATTTCAGCAAGGCTAGGATTTTGCGCAGTGTCTCTGAAGGGTTTGGATATGCTTTTTTCATGCTAAGCAGTATAACTAATGTTTGTGGTTCTTTTCAACTCATTGATCAACAAATTATGCTCAGTTTTCTTTATTTCAGAGCACTTCACTGTTTTCAAATCTGTTTGTAGTGCTAGAAATGTGCAACCTGGTTTGGAATGGCTATGGCAAGGATTTAAGCCAAAAGCTCATCTGAATAATGATATACTGGTAAATGTTTTTAACTGGAAATTCAAAGATCCCCCATGTATGCTGTTCCCCTTCCCCCCGATGCTTTCACATGATCTAGGAATCGCATCTTTTGCAAATGGTCTAGACCAGCTTGCTGAAAGTAATGCACAGAATTATTGGTGTGAGCCAGTACTGCCTTGCAGCAGCATAACTTCATGTCACGCAGCCTCTCCTGCAACAAAGCAGGGCTTAAAATCAAGGGGAAGAGAAACGAGGCCTAATCCTTATCTGGTGTAAATTGGCTTACTTGCTTTGACTTTGTAATGAACTGAAATTGAAATTGCCGTTTACTTCCTTCAGTGGATAATTTAATTCATACTTTAATTTATAAGTTAACTAGTGCCTAACATCCACTTAAGACCGTTTAAGGATGTTGCGTAGAGGGTGCTCTGCCAGGATTAATACCAGCTAATGACAGCTGACTCAAGGCATGTCTGCCCTGGGAGCTCTGGGCAGGGATCCTTGAGCCAGCATCCAGTCTCGCTGGCTTTGGGAATGGTGCTGACCACACCACTTGGGCCCTGTGCTTGCTCTGAATAACCCAGCAGATCATTCCTGCTTAACTATGGTCTCTGCAAACAGAAGCATGTTTCCCTGGGCTTTCAGGGTTTTAATTGTGTGTCTGCTGGGTAAAGAAGGGTCTGCAGGTAAAGACTTGGCTCTAGGGTAGATGGAGGAAGTCCTTCCTAGCCCTGCAGTAATCTCCAACTCTGCTGCTTTATTTTGTGAATCATACCACTTCTACAACAGAGCAAATAATGCTTGCCTACTTTAATTAGACCAATTTGGAGGGTGTCATTGAAAATGCTATTCAGAGAGGATCTGGTATGATGTGGGATTCAACTTTTAACACTGTCAAATGTTAGTTTAAATGTCATTAAAAATGCAGCCAGGTATGTCGCCATTGTTACCTGATAATGCCATGTAAAATAATAACACCACTCATTCTCTTTTTCCTTGGCAATTTCTCTCTTTCACCTCTCTGCAGTAGTTCTATCTGTGCATTTCTCAGTTATGAAGCAAGAAATTCTCCCAGTTCTGGAGGTGTGAAACACCCTTTAGCTTTCTGGAAATGTGGGCAATCAAGATAAATCCAGTAATACTGAAGCCTTGTGGTAATGGAGTAGCTTTGCCTGGCTTCTGTGACTCGAGAGCTTCAGCAGCATGGGGATTTCTCTGTCTGCCTGCTTCGCAGGGAGTTAAACATCTGAACAGAGTAATCCCTCCATTTCAATCACACAGGTTGGCAATGGGAGACATTTCAAAATATCCAACTTTGACAGACAGAGCTGTGCTGAGCTGCACTGTAACTTAAGTAAAGTGCAGTAAGCCTTACAGTCTGGAAGGATCTTACAGTTTATAGTGACAGCACTGCTTAACAAATGGATATCCCAGCCTCCCACTGGCTTGGGAGAGAAGGGAACAGCTGGGTTGTTCTCCCCAGCCTAGGCTAAGTCTTGACTAGGTGTTCTAGACATTTAAATCCTTGCTGCTCCAGTACTGTATCTTCTTCAGATGAGTGAAAGAAGCATCATTTTCAGTGTTTGTTGTTTGGTTAGGGTTTTTTATTTTTTTATGTTTTCCCCCCTTTCTCTCTACAGTCTTCTGAATTCATTGATTTTCTCATTTCCTTCTGACAGGCTACAGCTGACAAGGAATTTTGTGCTTTTGTAAAGTAATTAAAGTCTTGTGTTACATGGGGAATGTAATCTATCTGCACTCCCTGGCCAAAGGCAAGTTGCTGAGCACGATAGTCCAGTTGTCACCATCCACAGTGGGGACATGAACTGTGAGCCACTGGTGGGGCAGAGGGGCCAGCCTCCAGCCCTGTGGAGCTGCTGACTTCTAGGGCTCAAAATGGCACAAAACTGTAGGGATCAGGTGTCAATTCAGTGCCAGAACCTAAAGCTCAGCAGAGGCATTTCAGTGACCTGGCACACAGGTCTGGAAAGTGGCATATGCTCACAGACCTGCATTTTAACCCAAGTCAGGTTGGATCAGAGCCCTAGGTTCACATATTGGAAGTAGTTGATGTCCCTAGGATATTTTCATGCTCTTCATTTTCACGTCATTTGCTGCAGAGAGAAATTCCCTAGAAACCCTATATGGAGGGACTTGAGGGGCAATGAACCAAAAACTTTCCTTTGCTGCATTTAGCTCCAGGAAAGCCCCTGCAGACAGGGGAGACAGGACAGCCCCCACACACTCAGCACAGGGGGGAGTGTCACGTAGGCTGGTAGAGGCAAGGCTCCAGCACAGCCTGCTTGTTCCTTGACTTGCACACCGGCCTGTGTCACAAAGTCTCAGCCTGCCCAGCACAGGGAGGAGTCTCATCAAAGCCCCCAGGGGGTATTTGCAGCTTGGGTTGGTCTGCAGCAGCCTGGAGATGTGCAGCAGTGCAGGGCTAGCACTGAGCAGCAGGTCATCAGAGCTTATCTGAAACAGAGTTTGATCACGCCAGTTTTGTCCGCTGGGATGTGACAAGGAGCCACTGGTGCCTCGAGCATGTGTTGGGTGTTAGTCTGTAAAAGAAGTTGCAACAGACTCAGCCCCTCTGCAGTGCTGCACTGGCAGGTCCTGTGTGCAGTGTCCAGGGTGAGGAAAACTCTTGGTAGCTTCCAAATTTGCACGCAGGTAACAGCAGTCCCTGGTGGGGAGGAAGGGGTTTGCTGTCAGGAGCTTCTTTCTGTGACTGGGGAAAGTAAAGAGAACTGCAATTACAATTGTCAATTGACTGACAATTGCAGTCGACCCTTCCTGACCTGACTCGTGTGACTCCCTGCCCTGGGATGCATCCAAGGGCAGCAGTTGCAGGCTCTGGAAACGGGGAAGATGCAGGAGGCATCTGCACCTCTGCAAAAACACCGGGGCAAGGCAGAGATGGGCAGAAAAAACCTCGAGGGCAAATAGAAAGAGAATAGAAAGTGAAAAACAGAAATGCAGCCCTGCAGAAGGGAAATCAGAGTGAAAAGAGGTGAGGGAGTGGGAAACAGCCGAGCAGGTGCCCCAGGAGGAACAGCAGAACAGCAGTGCTCACCTGGACTGTACCTGCACAGAGGATGAAGGAGCAGCCAGGCTGGAGTTCTCTGGGATTCCAGACTCCCTGGTCAGTCCCACCTGGCTTCAGCCACGGAAAATGAGCTGTGACTGGTGTGAAGTGCCAGCGTGAGGGAGTGAGAGCTGGAGGCAGGTAATATGTGTGGACATGGAGCTGTCCGGGGGCTGCAGGAGCCTTTTGTGCATCACGAGGAAGATGCCTGCGGGCGTGGAGTGGGGGAACAAAGGTATCAGATGAGGAGAACACGCTGGAGGCCTTTTTCTTTGATGTTTGGAAATAGCTCAAGGGGCTGTCTTCTCTGAAACCCCTTTGCCTTGCCTTTTTTTCTTCTTCTCTATTTTATTTTTTTTCTCCTTGGTGAAACTTTCATAGATGTACTCTCGTTTCTTTAAGGCTTAGAAGTGAAAGCACATCCATCCGTCCAGCCCTTGTACAAATGCTGTGCTCACGCTGGAATTCCTTGGGGAGCTGACTTCTGCTTCTGCCTGTCAGAAATAACAGAGCCACGTGCTTTGGGTTTGAAACTCTTGATTTGGGGGGAGGGTGCACAGAAGAAAGGGCAGCATCAAAGACATCCCTGTCTGCCACGCTGTGGAGAAAGGAGATTGTGGTGTTGCTTTGGGGTTTTTTTTTCTATTTTTTTTTTTTTTTAACTAGTCAGCTGGACATGCATTCAGATTGCTGCTAGAGGCTGTGAAAACTTTGGGTGCATGTCCCATCAGAAGGGAGGTCAGTCACCTTCCAAAATGACTCTGGGGTATAAGTGCCCAAGGGCAGGATGAGTTTATGTGGGGAGGTTCAAGATATTCTTGTTTAAGCTGCTGCTCTTCCCCTCCAGCCTTGTGTGTGTAGACTTAGGGTGAGTGGAAGATTCTTAGGGAGCTTTTTTAAAATTAAAAAAAAATGTCTGACAGGGAAATCTTCTGTGAGACAGGAACAGTTAGAAAAACAAGGGGGAATGTGCTGAAAGTGCTAGGCACCACCTTTCTTTTAAAAATGAAAAGGTATGTCTTATTTAAGAGCTTTTCATGCTTTCTCCTAACAATTAACTTGTATTTTCAATCAAACAAATTATGTTAATTGAACAATAATAATTGAATCTGGTTTAGACTGAATTTTCTTTTATAAAAGTATGCTGCTTCCTTCTTGTTAAGCCAAAGCAATGTCAAATAAGTGCACCTGAACTAGTGGTGAACTTTAGGTCATGACTGAGTTAATTCCCTGGGGGAATTGAGGGCCCAGGCCAAATCCTGCTGAAATTACTCTTTACTAGCATTGTACAGGAAGCAGAGTGAGTGTGTAGCCCAGGAGATGGCTTTCTCATCTCTGATGGAGTTAACTGAGTTTCCTTTGCATTAAATAGTCATCTTCTCCTAATATTCTTTACAAACCTCAGCCAGTTAAAGATCCATTATCCTGAGCACAGTGTTGCAAACACTAATAAAAAATGTAATGTGGAGCTGAGTCAACCATTAATAATAACAACAAAAAAGTCATAGTGCAGAAAAGGGTAAAGCAAATACAGGGAGGATGAAGGCAAAGCACCCTGTCCCAAATGTGGTTGATGGGGAAGCTGGGCTGGACACAGCTGAATGTGTCCTAGGCTGTGGAAGGAGCCCACAAGGGCTGATAAAAGATCTTCCTTCATGTTGAATCAATAGGTACAAGCAGTGTTTTGGGAGAGCTGGACATTAATTGGCATTGGCAGGACATCCAAAGCATGGCTGCCAATCTCACCACAACCAAGCAGGAGTTAATTGTGTTTTGTTCTGAAGTGGTGATACCACACTCCCTAATTTTTGTAATTCCCCCCCACCATGGCACTCTTCAGCTGGATGTCAAAGCCCCCATTCCAGCAGGTTTGCCTCTGGCTGGCATTTGCTCCCAGTAAGCTGCTCTCTGAAGTGCTGATCCAGGTGTGCTCTGCAGGGCTGCTCCCCAGTGAAGGTGGCAGTCCTGAGCACTTCAGCAACAGCCAGGCTCAGAGGCTCTCCTGCTTTAGAGAGTGCTGGTCTATGAGTGAGGTTTGATGTCTTAAAAGCAGGCACAGGGTGAGGCTGCAAGGGCAGCATCCTCCTCTTTGTGTGTCACAGAAGAGCTGAGAGGGATATTTTAATGGCTTTGAATGCATAACAGCTTAATCCCATGGGCTGTGCAGTTAGCTCTGTGCCAGCTCCATAAACCTCACTGCAGCCCCCACCTCATCCTCAAGGAACAAGACTTGTAGATGTTCAGAGCTAGTGGTTGTGATTTAATATTCAGAAGCATTCAGCTGCCCAAATAAAGATAATAGTTTTGCTAGTTGAGAGATTTATTAATATGTTAACATGGCCTTAGTTTTAAGCCTTCTATTCCTCCCTTTCTAGAAAAATGTCTTGCCACAAACCAGCCTTGAAGTTTGGAAAAGTAATCAAAGCTCTGCTGAGCAAATTTGATGACACTGATGGGTTGAATGAGCTATGACCTCTTCTGACCTCATTCTGCTCCATTTCCCCTTCAGGCTGGTAGCAGTGGCTGGAAGTAAATATAAATCTGCTAATTTGCCCTCTGGTATAAATAGAAAAAAATATTTTGTCAGTGGCCTATCCAACCTTACTGCTTTGCTTCTGAGGATGAAGTAGCAGTGCTGCCTGTGTTTCTCTGCTCAGGGGACTTTCTCTCAGAGATACATGGAAGGGTTGCTTTCCTCTCTACTTTCTTAGGTGGGTAATTAGAGGTGTAATCTAGGGTTCAAGGATAGCCAACAAAGAAACCTTGCTCGGGTTTAGATAAAATTGCTCCTTAATGTGACTTGTTAAATTGAAACAAACCCCACATGAATGTTCTTTTAAATCCATTTACAAGTGCCTTGTATTGATTTAGCCTACTTCAGTAACTCAGATGAGCTAAATTGATGTCTGTGCGCTAAGTTAAGTACATTCTCTTGGGATTTCATACCTGGCAAACTGACTTGACTTCAAAACTGATTGCAGTTAAACCTGTGCAAGCTGTGTGTGAAGAACAGGCCTTTCTTATTTGTTGCTACTGGTTTGGCCAAGAGCAATGTGACACCTTGGAGGAAAAGGTGTCTTTGCCCTCTTAACTGTGATGCTGGGGGGCCCTACTCACCCTGCCCCTAAATTTGCCTTTGAAGTGATACTACCATTGCCTAAACACCTTAGTAGCAGCCTTCCTTCTGCAAGGCAGCTGTTGGAAAAAGACTCTTTAATCCTTTTTATTTTCCCAAGGTGCTCTGTCCCCTGGTATCTGGAGAAGGCAAGGGAAACAAAAGGCTTGCAGACCTACTTCTCTACCTTCCTGCCTAATGCCCCCCAGCCAGACAACAGTTAGGAGCCCTCAAGCAAAGGTCTCTCTCCATTTTGTGACATTTCATTGCCTCTCAGCTTTGGATAATCTTGGTGTCTCTTTGTGCCACATACCAGAGTCCCTTCAACCACTAAGCTGACAGGCTCTTTTTATCTCAGCCACCTAGAGCTAATCTGAAGTGCCCAAACTGACACTTGTGGCCAAACCTCTGCTTCACTTGACAGTGTGGAAAGGAACTGAAGCCTAACCCATCATCCTGCTGAGCATGGCAGTGAGGGCTGTGGTTTCCCTTTATTCCTCACGAAGACAGGATGTGGGGTATGGTTCAGGTGTGCCAGTTACCACAGATCTGTGAGTTATTTGTTCACAAATTGTCACTCAGCATTTGAGCTGTGATAGCTGGTGCTGTATAAGTTCTTTGTACCCTAAATGGATTACAGAAATGTGGTTTGCCTGATTTTTACTTAGGATTACTGGACCTATTACCAGGGTTTAGATGGTGAGACAGTGTTAAACAGCAACAGCAAAATTGCCTCAATAAACATTGAGCTTTCTTTTACTTGTTATGAAAAGTGTTTCTGCATAGACACTTCAAAAGTAGAGGCTGTGTTCCTGTTTTAGGTCATGATTTTGCAAATAAATCTAAACTGCTGTAAATTATAATGTATAGACCTGACCCACTCCCTTCTAGAGCATAAGGGTCAGCAGTTTACAGCAGACTCATCTGTAAGCAGCACTTTCCAGTTGTAGCTCAAACTCATAGGACAAGACTGAAAAAAAAAAAATAGCCCCTGTGCTAAATAGCCCAATGTGATCAAGACAGGAGGCCACCAGTGGAGCCAGGGAGAGGGGTAAAGCAAGAACAGGGAGACAGAGCAGCTTCTCATGGAGCATCAGCTCTGCACATCCAGAGCTCCCAAGACAGCCAAATTTCACTTCTATTTGAAGGCAAAGGGGGTTTGAGGGGAAGGATTTGAAAGGTCAATGCGGTAACTTGCTGGATGTCTGCATCTTTGAGCTATGCCGTAGAAGAAAGAACAAAAGATGTTTGAAAATATATCTGGTGTTTGATGAAAGGTGGCATGATGGTCCTATTGAAGGTGGGAGAAGGCATAAATAGTTTATGAGAGAATGATAGGCTCTGGAAGATCCTGAAAGTGAATAAAATTTGCTTTTATTTGATGTGATGAGGAGACATGAGATGTGGGGAGAAGGAAAAAAGATTGTTTTGAGTGGTGAGCTGGGGAAGTAGTCACACAGTGGAATTCAGAAGGAAACAGAGAAGGGTGAAATTGCTTCTTAAAGGAGAAGTGCTGTCATCAAGACATGAGAAGAGCCTGGACAGGAGCTGAGGATTCAGTGATAGAAAAAAAGGGCTCTGTTAGAGAGAACAGAGGTAGCATAAATGTGTCACATAGATTGAGACTCAGAAGAAGAGGTGGGAGGAGAAAGGGCTGCAGGTGGCATTGGCTGGGGCTGAAGGAGGTGCTGAGTTTGTTCTCTGTGACAAAGTTATCTGCCTGGCACTTAGAAAGGTATTGTCTAGCTCTAATCTGCAGCTGCCATCTCCAGGTATATCTCCAAGGACCTCCTGGGAGGTTTTGTCAGGAGTGGTGGATGCTGAGCAGCTGGGGAGGGTTGTCCAGCCTCCCCTGCCACCGGAGGCTGTGCTTTCTTATGTCAACACACTGTCATGCTCACAGATGTCACCAGGAAACAAATAGTGGCTTTTGTAACACAGGCCCATTCTGAAGGAGAGATATGGATCCCAGAAAGGGAGGGTTTCAATAAATGCACAAGGAAGCTGCGGTGGTTGAAGTTTACACTGTGTTTTTCTTACTATCACACTTGGTGTATTATCTAAAGGGATCTGTGAGTGAGGTGGTAAAACAGGGCTTTTTTAATTATACATCACCCAGCAAACTGATAAGGCAAACAAAGCAGCCAACCAAATAGCACAGGCATGAGCCACTTCAAAATAGTAATGTAGAAAGAACAATAGGGGAGTAATTCACAGCTCCCTAAGAAATTTTTGCAGTTCAGAGGGGGTGAGATAGCAAGCAGCTATTGACTGTTTTCCTTTCATGTTTTCCACCTGTCTGCCATGTGATTGGGAAGTATATTACCTGAATCCTTGTGGGAGTTTTCTCAGTATTGTTTTAAAAGCCTTGCTCTGCAAGAAATAATCCTAGTGGAAACCGAGATGTGGGTATGAAATGAATACAGGGAATGGAAGGAGAGTGACAACTAATTTAAACTACAGTTTAAATTCTTTGTAACTTGAGTAACATGCAGATGTACAGGAGCAGCTCCAACATTTCCCTAGCCCCTCTAGGGTGCTCTGGCTTGGCACAGTGAGGTGAACTGGCACAGGGAAAGTGGCAACCTCAGCACATGAAGAATTTGGTAATTCTGCAGCCTGAGGGTGCAGGGTGGTTGTGAGCTCTGCCTTGTGCACAGAGGCCAGGGATGGAAATCCCAGCCGCCTCCTGGCTCAGCTGCCCTTGGAGGTGGAGTAAGGGAACCTGGCATGAGCCACAAAGGCTTCCCCAGGCACTGAGCAAACATTTGGGCTGCAGGCCAGGAACGTTCCCCATGCTACCAAAGTCATACTGGTCACAGGGTGAGAGCTGAGTGGCCTGAGGCCAGCCCAGAACACCCATTTGAGGCACCATGATTGCAACACAGGCATAACCTTTAAGGGAAAACAGGCATCCTGAAACCCTGACCTGATCCAAAGCCTTGCAGCAGTGCACAATTGAGCTGCTCTCCAAACCAAGGAGTAGAAGAGAAAGCTCTCCTCACAGTGAGTGAAGAACTAAAGGAATCAACCCACAGCTAGATTTCTTCTCCTTCCATTTTAACATCATTATTCCTAAAGGACCATTTACATGCTGGAGAGATTTAGTAGAGATACTCATTGCAAAGAAGTAAGATAGGAAAAAGAAACTTTTCTGCTTTGTTGCTTCTCTGTACGTGTCTGTCTGAATCCCTTCAGCTTACCATTTTTTTTCCTTGTGGCAATATTGTAAGGGTCACTTTCTATAGCCAAAGATCTAAAATAATAACCCCTGTTTTCAAAAGGTGGTGATGGCCACATATTTAAAAATAGAGAAGCATGTAACTCAAGTTAGTAGGAGTTCGCCATCTAAGAACCTTTTAAACTGGTATGGACTAGGAACACAAATCCAGTCTGGAAAGGGCAGGCCACAATCCTGGAGTCTCAGGTTCCAGTGCTATTCTGAAAAAGAGATTGAGCAGCTTAAGTTGCATAGGCAGGTTTGTGAAAGTCAGTTTGAAGAGTCTTCTGAAAACCTTAGATGCTCAAATTTTGTGATGGCCTGAGAATTTCAGCTTCCATTTAAAACTAAATAAATCCATTTCCAGACATCACAAAGGCAGAGCAGAAGTGAAAAATATGAATCCTAAATTCTGACAAGATGGACTGCACATACAAAAAATAACATTGATTATTTTTAACATCTCAACATGTTTTAGTCATGATGTCTGGTGGGCTGGCCGAGGTTCTGGAATGCTGGGGGCTGGTTTATCCCACTTTTGTAAAAATAGCATATGCAAAAAAGCATGTCTAGCAAATGCAAAAAAGCTGAAGAACTTTCCACACCACCTTTTATTGTGTGCTTGCAGGGTGGGATAGTGTAACCTACTTTTGCTTTACTTTTAGAAGGTCCTCATTGGGACTTACTGATGAATGTACAAGTCATTTCTATTTCTGTGAATGCAGTGTAGAAGATGAAACTTTCTGTGGCTGGCCACTTTCCAGGCAGCACTATCTGTTTATTACAGGCCATGTGTGGGAATGGAGTCATAAACAGCCTCTTACTTTGGCAAAACCAGAACACTAATCACTTTTGTATTAGCTCAAATAAATCCCAAAAAAGTAAATGTTGTGGATTAAAAAGATAATAATGTGCTAATCCTTTCTGTGGTCACTAACCATTTTAAGCTGTTCCATCTCTCATGCCTGAAGGATAAATCCTCTGGCTCTTGATGAAAGGCTAGATAGGGAAGTACGTCCGCACATCAAACACTGCACTTGTTATCAACAAACACATTTTTCTCACTCCTGCACAAAAATTTTGATCCACTTTTACCTTCAATCAGAGATATCCCTTTTCCTCTCCCACCCCCTACCCTGGTCCCCTGTCACCAGGACTCCTTGCTGATGAAGAAAGGGCCTTACAGAAAGACCTTCCTGAGCACCTGACTGGTGATGGGGGTTCAGGGTTATTTCTGGCAGAAACTCTCCCCTGTGGGAACAAATAGGTGAAATTTTTGTACAGTCAAAGGGACTGATAGACTTGTAGCAGTCACATCCAGATAGCCCATTTTATAGATTAAGGGAATCAAAAAATTAACAACAGAATTATAATGGATGTACTCTGACACTGGTTAAAGTCAGGGAAGAGGTTTTGCAGCTTTTAAGGGGCCATTTGGCAATGGAAGTGCCCTGAGCTAGAGCCAGAAGAGGGGGCAAGGGAAGCAAAACAGCTGAAGGCTTGGAGGTGCTGCACACAGTTTTCAAAGTTTATTTCTGTTTTTAAATAAGTTTAAAAAAATTCACAGCTCAAAAAGCTCCTGACTCTAGGAAATGCAGTAGCTGGTTGCAGCAGTTTCAGTTGCACATGCCAAACTGAGACATGAAGGCAAAAACATCCTTCAGATCAGTTCCTGCTCCTAATCTCCAATAAATATTTTTAGTGGGTATATCAAACAAAGCCACAGCAAGTGCCAGCATGGCTTGTAAGCCAGTTACAGGATTGTTCACATCATATAGCCATCAACACGCTTCTGATTTTTCATTTTTGGCACTGGAAGTGGTGTTTTTCTGTTGCAAAGTGAATATTGTTCCTTACCCAGAAATGCAGGAACCTCATTGTATGTGGAACAAGCAGTTGATTAAAGATTGGAATAGTAATGAATGTATTAAAGTGGAATGTACTTGGGTAATTGATTAATTGGTGCAGTCTAAGCTACTTGCAGAGCGTTACATTCACTCTCTGTTAAATCAATTTTTGTCTTTTGTCCAAGCCTTGTGACTGAGAGCTGCAAAGCATGAACAACTATTGAAATCATCCTGACTGGTTCTGTGGGAGCTGGGAAGTGCCCAGGATCCCATTTGCAGCCTGTTGCTTGCCTTGGATCTCTTACATTTCATTAGTATCTCAGGACTGCAGGCAGGTGGAAGATGTAATTAGTAATGCTCTTACCTTCCCACAGCCCACTTGTGCATTTCTTCCACTTTGTGCTGCATTCTTAAAATGAAAAACCCATGGTCTCATGCAGAAAGAAATGGCACAGTGACATTTTAATTAATGTGTTCATCCAAGGGAATATAGGATTGTGGTGAGAAACTTCAGCCTGGGATAGGAACTACACATTCCTTAGCAACACAGGAATACCAGAAAGGACTCCATGATTACATTTAAAAATCACAGAGCACCTGAAAGCCACATATGGATGACTCTGGGCTAACACCAGAACAACAAGCTCTGCAAAGCAGGACTGTGTTCAGAACTAGTTATTGAGGACCAGGGAGAAGACCAAGATGGGATAGGACAGACTTCCAAGAGCCTGCTTTATGAAAAGCTTCAGTCTCCTACTTTTAGTAACTGTTTGGCTATTGGTAAAGAATGATGTTTTTGCATACAATTCAGTGAACTGATGGAGCACTTAAAATGTACAGCAGACTTTGTGCCTTTTGTGGGTTTTCTTCTGGGCTTTTCAAGGTCTGTGTTGCCTTCTGCTATTCCCTGGCTGTGGCACTTCTGCTCTCATCTAGTGACTGACACAAACAGATCAAGCCTCAGTGCAGGCACAGCATGTGCTCAGAGGATGCTGGGGCAGTCAGCAGCCCCTCAGTGATTTTGTTCTGTCAGATGTTCTAGAGAGGTGGGAAAGCCCCTCTCCCAGGAATTCTCCTCCCTGATGTGCTTCTGACCACTTTAAAGAGCTGCAGCTCTGTGTGCCATCCTCCTCCCTAGTTACTCTGTCCCAGATGGATGTTTCAGGCATCAAATCTGTTCATCTTTCTCACAGTTTGTTGAAAACAATGAGTGAAGCTTTAAAAACATTTAACAATCAGAAGCTGGAGGAAGGTGAACCTTTAGATTCATTCACAGGGCACAGACCCATCCCCAGAGTAACTAGCTTACCCTTGTTTTGTTTTTTTGCCTAGGAGTATTTCAACAGGCTTTGAGCCTGGCGTTTAGAAAAATGCTGAAAGTGAAGCACTGACATAAAAGAGTAATTAGTAAAATACTTATCTCCCAGTTAGAGAAGCATATGTATAAACATTTGCAGAATTAGGGCCTAGAGTGTTTTGTTTGCTTCTAAACCCTCCAAGTATGCAGTTGTTTGAATGTCTTTCATTTTGATGCCTAAACGTTCCCTTTTTAAGAGCCTTCCTTCCAGTTGCTACTTTAAAGAAGGTTTGTATGTCTAGCTTTTTATTTCTCATACAACCTAAAGCTCTACCAAATGCCAGTAACACTAAGCATCAGCTACTGTTGGCATCTGAAAATTAGGGCTTAATTCCCTAGCATGAATATTCAGAGTTGGGAGTCCCTAACACAGCAATATAACAAAGACTGCAGGCTGCTTCATTCACTTGCATAGGAACTCTGTATTATCAGCAAACATGGTTGTGACAACCACTCTGAGGCAATACAGCTCTGTATCAAATATCAACAGAATTTGCATGAGTTTTCCTGTTAATTGCTGGAGTGCACTGTGCTGTGTGATGGCCAGGGAATGCAGCAGGGAGGTCTGAGCTTTGCCAGTCACTTGCAATGTAGGATTCAGCTAATGGGAGTTTATTAGCCCCGAGGAACAGCATTTAATGAGCTGCTACCCTCACATCAGGCCTGCTTTCCAAATGGAGAACGGTGCCTGCCAGCTCATAAGTGATGTGTGAGAGAGAAGGAGGACACAACAAGAGGTTTCTGGTGTTCTTTAAGCAAACCCACAGAAATCCCAAATGGCAAAGTGGGTGAGCCCTTGATAATCTCTTAGAAATAGAAATAAAAGGTGTATTCCTCTGACTGGCTCTTGGTGAGTTACACTCACAACAGTCTTAACCAGAATGTATGGAAAGGGGATGTAAACATCTGTGGTTTTAAGCTCCTGTTTTCTTCATTAGCCTTTAAAAACTTTATGATTGTGCTGTTCATTAATCACACCACTAAAAAATGGGTGTTTCCATGGGCGGATACTCTTCTGTCATAATTGAGTAAATTGTAAATTAATATATCAAGTACTCATGTTATTTTGAATGTAACTGGAAAAGAAAAATCCTTGATGGTGTGCTCTTCCTCCTCATTGTGATGTAAATATGCTTAATAGCATCACTGTAAAACAGGATTCCCAACAGTACTTGGTGTAACATTGAGTGTAAACTGTTCCTTAATTAGTGCTGCTGTTACTTTGATTTATTCCTATAGGATGGTTGCTAGTCTTGACAGCATACCCGCCTTTCCACTCTCTTAATTGATCATTGTGTTGGTTTATTATTTTAATCAGAACTCTGACCTGCCCTGAAAAATGAAATGAAGCCCATTTTGCAGAGACAGTCAGTCAAATCTCTTATCTCTGCTTTCTTTAGGTGACTCTCTGTAAGAGTCTCTCTGATACTGACACTGATAGGCGAGGACAATTTACCACTAAGGCATAATAAGGGCAAATGTAATAAAATGTCACCAGACACTGCTCATTTACAGTTGTTTGGCTAAAAAATAGGTTTCATAAAGCTTAGGTGAACTTGGAAATCACCTGAACACATGGCTTCCTGGATTTATGCCTCAATAAGCCTCGATATATGCTCATAGCCACTTCAGTATGCTGTGCCTATTCGTCTCACCTGCACTCAAAAATTGTGCAGAGGGCTGTACAGATCCAATGTGGCAGGGAACATCTTCCAGGTGGCAGACACTGGCCTGAGGCCCTGGAGATGTGGCTGCAGGTACAGGCACCCCATCTCCAAATGACCTTTGGCAAGCTGCCCCTCTTTATTGTGCTGTCCACCCTTGTTTGGCCAGTGGAATAAATTTAGCCTACAAGTCACTAAAAGCAAGTTTCCTGGGAGGTACCTAAAGCAAAGAGGGTTTCAGCCTCTTGTGAGTCCTGCCCATCCTCCTGCAGGGCAAGTATTTAATGACAGGGGTATGTTTCCTTTATGGCACTCCTGGCATACTGTTGTGCCTGTTCTTGCAAGCACGTTAATTAATCAATTACCAAAGCAGCATGAAAAAAAAATAGTGCACTCTCAAAGGGATTACAAACTCACAAGTGCCCCCAAACTAGTTCAGTCCAGTGCTGCCCTGTGGCCCTGCCTAATGTATTTTGATGCTGATATCTCAGAGCATGGACTTATCTTCAAAAGAGGGACAAAAGTGGCATCCCTGCTCAAACATAGATTGCTCAGATTACTGCCATGGAGTCATTTCCTGCATGTCACCAGCACCCAGCAGTTCACTCTGTCCCAGAATAGCACTGAAGCTGCTCAGAAGAAATTTAAGTCTCTTGCTTGTGTTGCAGTTTCAGACACCTGTAGGCCTGTCCTTACCATTTCTCTTTCCTCCTCTTCTCTGGAAAGGCAGCTCCTCACTCCTGGTCTCCTGGAGTGGAATGTTGTCCTGGCTGTGGGAGGAGGAAGGCAGTGGCAGTCCCTGACAGTATTTCTAGGGTAAGGAATTGAGTCACACCCCAGTATTTCATTATCATTACTGATTACAGAATTCATGTTCAAGAAGAGCTTGCTTTTTACCTTTCACTTGGTATAAAGCAGATTGCTTGCACACTTCCAGCCTGGCATTGCATGGATATTGAGAGGGAAGGAGGTGTTCTGTGGTCACAGATGTGATTTTCTTCTGATACTCTCTAAAGACAGTTCTGTGTTTAGTATAGTAAATCTGTATCTGGTTGCCCACAGCACTTCTGTGTTCAAAGGACTTCCTTGCTTTCAAGATTCTTTGCACCCATTACTTTAAACTTCCCTCTGCTCTTATAGGGTTCTTTATGTTCCTACATTCTTTGGGACTCTGTCCTGACTTACAAATGAGCTCCTTACCTTACAGGTTGCTCTGCTTACAGTTGCTTTCCTTTGGAGAAACCAGTTTGAGCTGTGTCAGGTTTTGTGTCAGGAACCAGCTCCCTTGCCAGCAGGAATTGCCTGAATCCAGTTGGCAATTCCTTCCATGAGACCTGGACTGGGCTTGTTGCCCCAGTGCTGCCCTGCCCTCTGGTCCTTTGTTTGTGGCAAGGCAGTTTGTCCTGAATCACAGTAAAGTCTGAGATGAAGCCAAAATAAAATTATTGGCTTTTCCCACTTGTTGTCTTTTTCCACTGGTTTTGGATGAGACCTTCCGTCTTTACTCTGTGATATATTTTAATTTTTAAATTGTTTTACATTTCCCATGACAAAAGAATGATTTAAAGTGAAGATGAGAGATTTCCTTATGCAATATCACATCCTTCAGTGCTTGGCTCCAAGAAAATTGCACATTATTACAGCATGAATCAGGTTAGATGAGCATTTGCCCAAAGGAAAAGTTTGTGTCTGTGTACCTGCACACACAACCTAAAGACACGGGGTTTGCTTTAAAACTCTTTTCCATACTGATCATACTTGAATTTTAAAAAGTGTATACGTCTTAAAAGCATACATATGCTTTATATGCAGTACATCCTCTGGAATTTTTGCTGAAAGCCACAGGTATTCTGTATCCAAGATAAAGACCTTCTCAGAAAGGGTGTCTGCCTGAAGTTTCCAAGGCTGGAGTGCCCCACAGCTACCTGGTGTCCTCATCACTTCTTGCTGCTGCATTTCTCATCAAATCTCCCGTGAGGAAGCTGCTTCCCCTGGTTTTCTGGGTGCTGTGCAGGGCTGGGGTGGGAGCTGTAGGGTGGCATGTACCTGGGAATGCATGTGGCTCCCCACGTGCCATGAAGCTGTGTCTCCCCTGGTGTTAGCTTGTAAACCCCACAGTTCAAAAAGGCCTTTGTAAAATGTGATCATAGGAAGGGAAGCATTTCCTTGGGACTATTCCTGGAAAGGTATTTTAAATAGTCCCTAAGCATAGGGTTCCATTCTGTTTAATATGAAGAGCCAGGAGGGCAGAGAAGATGGAGGGAGTGCTGTAGTCACAGGCTAGGGTTGCTCTCACTACGAGCTGAAGGGAGTTGGGTTCAGCTGCTTGGCCAAGTGGCACCATGTGAGTGACAGGAATTCCGAGGGCGTGAGGCTGGGAGATGCTTCCTCTTGGTTCCCACCTTAGGTGGATGCACTTGTGTGTGTAACTGTACACACAGAGCAGCTCAGCTGGAAAAGTGATCCCAGCGCTTGACACTGAGCTCGGAAGTGAAATTTCTCAGAACAGCAGCCAGCATGACTTAGATAAACTTTTAAATCATTGAAGATAGGTTTGTGTAAGGCTAGTACCATCATTTAAATTTCAGTAGGAGAGTTTATTTAACAGATGAAAACTTTCCCTGATTTCTCAAGCATGCAGTGAGAGACACTGCATCCATACGTGTGTAAAACCATCCCCAGAGATGCTGATGTGGTCTGACTGCACCACCTTAAATTCACTCCTTAGTGGTGCTATCACAACGTGTGTGTACAAGCCCTTGGTCAGGATGCTGCCCTTGCTGAATTTGCTGTAGTGCAGCTCCGCTGAGCGTTAGTTTGTAAAGGAGCTAACACCTTCTGCTTGTAAACAGTGATTACAAACAAATGCCTGGCGTTAGAGCCGCAGCTTAAACGAGCTGCAAAGTTCAACAGAGGGTGAATGGAAGTCCCTGTAGGCTTCAAACCACAAGGACATTTTCCTGCTGCTCTCACAGGTTCATAAGTGAGTGGGGGACCACTGCAATCGGTGTTGCTACGGCATTGTAATAAATTAAACTGGGGATTTGATTCCAGGACTCCAACGCTGGGATAGTTACTAGGGCGCAGACTCGGGCTGGGTGGGGGCGACACTTCTGAAGTCATGCTACGTGGAGATATTCCTGATCTTTTCATTCCTTTTTAGGATTTGCTAAATAATTGGCTTTTTTTGATCTAGGAATAGCAGTTACAGTTTGCTGCTGGTCAGGGAACAGTTAAGCCTTCCTCCAGGGCTATTTTTAAATGTGGCAACAACTGTCTTCAGTGTTTGTAATCTGTCCAGAAATAGACACCACTTAACAAGAACTCGAAGCAAAGAGAAGAGCCTTTTTCAGGAATTCCCACTCTTCACAGTCGTTTTGTTTGGAGATCACTTTCAGCCCAAGGACACTTGTAGCTGCCGGCAGTCAGCTCAGTGCTCCCAGAGCAGGTGAGAGCAGCAGCTTCTGGAGCACAGTGGCTCCAGGAGGGGACAGCACAAATCCACTCTCACAACACCCAAGGTCTGTGCAGGCAAGGACAGGGAGTTCCCCCAAGGCCAGCTGGAGCCAATCCAGCATGGTCCCACTGTGTGGACATCCCTGCCACCATGGAGTGTGCAACTTGCTCGTAGTTTGTGTATGCATCTTATCATTCACGCTGAGCCTAATCACTTATCAGGCCATTCTAGTGTGAACAGCAGTTGTGTACTTCAGTGGCAGGTCCTGTTAAGTTCAAACCAGCCAGGCCACGCTCATTATGTTGGGGAGAAGGGGAAAAAATCTCCACAGTTATAAGACTTTCCCCAGCTTTCTCCCCTGCTTCAAGGCAGTTCATTCTCTGGGGGGTGGATAGCATTTGCAGGAAATGTATCTGCCTTCCCTATGCCTCATCACATGTATTGGGTTATTCTTTATATTTCATGTTGAGTGCTGCTGCATTACGTGCAAGAATCAAAAATAGCCTCTGGAAAATGTGTAAGTCAGCAGAGGCCTGGTTCCCTTGGTCAGTGCCTGTGGTGGGCAGTGCATCTGCCCCACTGCTTGTAATAGCTGCCTGCCACGGAGGGAAGAGCCACGCTTCCTGTCTTCTGTATCCCTGTGTCTGTGTCACACTATGCCCAGGAAGCTGACCTGTAATTTTAGGCAACCCAGAGAGCTTTTTATACCTGCAAGGCTGAATTAGGTTTGGAGTTGAGTCTGAAAGTGGAATCAGCTGTCTTTGTAAAACCATGCAAGTACGGGAAGGTGCTCGATTGTAACTGGAACACCATTAGTGGAACTGAAGGGTGTGCAGCATTCAGGGAGCCTGGCAGGTTTTCAGGCTTCAGACTACAAAAAAACTGAGGTACCCATCCACAGTTACATCCCCAGGCAAAATATAAACCTGAATATTACAGGTGCGTTCTTGACTTGCTGAATCCAACGTACATTTTGCCTTACTTGGGCAGGATAGAGCCCTTTAAGGTGTTATTTTCTCACTGGAGACTGGAAAATTATTATTTTAAAATAGAATAGAAAGCAGCTCAGTTTAGGCAAGCCACTGTCATTTGCCAGAGACATTTCTGGTATAAGAGCAAGAAGTAGTACTTTAAGCAGGAATTGAAAATGTGGTTTTCTGTGCCAGGGGTTGAAGATTATAGCTGCCTGTGATTTCTGTGTCTGATAGTTCCAAGCTGTGAAGGGAACATTTCATCCTCAGCCAGCTCTGATATGTGAGAATCCTGAGATCTGTTCTAGAATATCCCTGAAAGTTAACACCACAGTTGCAGCAGCTTGTGAACAGTTCAGGAGGTACAGCCAGACCTGAATTGCACACCTCATGGGACACACCAGCATTTACTGTTCGTAGCAGGAAGGCAAAGAAGTCACTTTGCAAAGTGGTGACTTGGTTTTGATTAAGCAGACTAGTATATAATAGTAATTTAAAGATGAGTTTGTGACAGCGTGTTTTTCCCTTATGTTGCCTGTCAGCATTCATCCTAGTGGGTTTTTTTTTTAATCACTAGATACAAGTGAAAAGAGTGACCTTCAAAGGAACTGAACTTCAAAACAAGGTTATGGGAAGTGCCAGGGACTGATAAGACATCTATGAGTGTAATGCACCTCTGCACTGAGGCTCTGTGTAAGAAAAACAAAATAGAGAACCCTGCCAGGGTTCTCTTGAGGGCAGGAATTTAAACCACAGGTGTGTAATGAAGATGACAGTGAATGGCTGCGTGCTGAAAAAGTACAAAAGAAGAAAAACTGAAAGTACTTAAAAATTCTAATTGTGGTAATAGAAAGGTATAAATGATGTAATGATTTACTTCTCTCATGACAGATACATAGAGCCTAAAAGAATTTTTAGCCAAGTACGTAGATTGAGATGAAAAACTAGCACCCCAAAGGCTGTTAAAGGGAGTTCATTTCAGCTGTTTGCTGGCTCCAGCCAAAGGACTAAACAAGGACAGGAGAAGTAAGTTGAGATGAAAAAATTACTTTTGTTAGGTCAATATGCTACACTGTCTGTTTTTAATTAGGCCATGACAGTGAATCTCTGCCTCTCTTGCACTGCTCCTATATTCAAAGATCATCCAGAATATGCTAATGTAAGGCTTTTAGTATCCTTTTAGGGATACATTTAGCATATTAAAAGCATACTCTGAGCATTAGCAAGACATACTGAACTGGTGGTTCACAGTTAGCCAGACCTGGAGTTTACTGAGGCCACAGGATGCTCTGTGTCCTGTAAATTATTACTGTGTATACTTTTTAAATTGAAAAAAGGTCACTGTTTTCCTTAGTAATTAAGGCTGGAAGCTTATTCCACTGTGCCCATCTGCTTTAATGTGCTGCTTAATAACGTCTCTTAACTGATTTATGCAAAATATGTAAATATTTCTTAGATTCTTTTCCATCAAGACAATCATGACTAAATAACCATAAATGGTGAGTTCATAATTTAGCCACTGTTAGTCAGAATTTGGACTTCATAGAAATTCAGGCCAGAGGGAATTGCTATGTCCACTGAACTCTAGCTATGAGGTGTGGAGTTATTAAGACCTATCATTCAGAATTGCAGCAGACTGGGGGATCCTCATTCACTCCTCCTCCTTCCCTGAAAGCAGTCAAGCATTTCCCCTCTTCTCCGAGTGAGTGGCACTCCCTTAGGACTTCCATGGCTTCCCTGTGCTGCAGCAAGGACTCATGCTTTCCATCCTGCTTCACTGCTCTCCAAGAACAGGCCACCTTTGGATGAACAATGGCCAAGAGCAAACCTGTCTGAAAGCAGGAGGAACCCTGGACAGGATGTCCAGGGATGGGAACTATGATATGTAAACAGGAAATATCCCATATCAGAAATGGCAACAGACTTTGTTGCAGGTAGATCCCATTGCATTGTTTTAACCAGTTTCCTACACACTTCCTCCTGGGGTACCTGTTATGGACTTGGCCATGAAACCTGGTTTGAGGAAAGTAGAAGAGCAAATTTTTGTTATTCACTGACTTCCAGTCCAAGTTAGGAAATGGTGAATTTGGTTCTCCAGAGGAGCTATGAAATTAATGGAAGGAGGTGCAGAAAAATTGTGCATCTCTAAAAGCTGTTAGAGATGCAGCTGGGATGGGTCATGTGAGGAGTGCAGTCACTGAGCCCCATGTGCTTCTGTCCCTCTTCATTCCTCAAGTACTTCTGGGCCCTAATGAGGAGATATTGCCTCCTGTCCTCTGGAAACGCTTCAGGCTTCTTTGAAGGTGTGTGCTTCCTTCCCTTGTGCTTCTGTGACATTATGTGAAAGATAGATGTTCCACCTTTGCTTGTTCACACCTCTGAGGGATTGTTTCAAGAGCCAGCTTGGAACAGGACACTAAAAACTGCAGGCATTTTATATAGAATTAAGTAATTTCAAAATTACCATAGCGATTTGCATAAATTTCTGTGTAATCACTTTAATACATTTCCAGGCTCCCCAAGGCAATGTTTTAAGGCATGTTACATAGCAAAAGTGGGATGAAACAAATGAACGCTCGTGCACGTAGGGCAGGATTTTCCGAAGCAGTCGGTGGTGGTGTTCCGGCAGGATTTTGCGTCACTGAAGTCCTTGATGAAAAAAATCTCCCCAGATCCCTGCTGAAAGCCCTGCCCACACAGAGTGGGGCTGCAGAGGTGCTGACCCCAGAGCCCTGCAGGGTAGGAGCACAGTCTAGTCAAGAGTCTCCTCCAGGAGCAATCTATAGACTTCAATGTTATTATTTGCATATTTTAGTTTCAAATGCTCAGGCTCTTAGAGGGCTGAGCCTCATGTGACCCCACAGTTTCACTGTGAAACCTGGGAAGGGTGTGGTTTGTGCAGTTACATCTCCTCCATGAAACAGCCCAAAAATGGCCATTGATTTGCGTGCACTGGCAATGCCGGTTTGGTTTTTGAAGGAAGGCCTCCACAAAGCAGCTTTGCCTCAGCCCTGGCCATTTGCTGGGCTGGCTGGTACTTTTTCCCATTCAGAGCACATGGACTATTCTTGCCTGAACTCCTGTAGTCTTACTGGTCATGTCCAACATATTAGTCTACTAAAATGATGAGCCTTTTCCTACCCAGAGTCTCTTCCCTGTCATGGTATGGGTGGATTGCGATCAAGCCAGCACTTAACTCTGACTCAGAAAAGAGAGTGGATAGAGATTCAGAAGCTTTTCACAATAAATCATGATTTCCAGTCATTATGGCACATTTCTGAACCATATTCAGTTCACTTTATTCAGATTTTGTCAGTAAAACCAGACACAGAACTCCAGGGTTGCATTGGGTAGCCATGCTGAGAGCCCCCTTTACACAGAGCCCTGCTTCTGGACACTTTGACAGCTCTGGCACTACTGAAACTGTTTCCTGAACCATCTTATAGGTTGTGTTGGCTCTTCAGGTGGGGTTCAGCACTTGGCAGCCCCATAATTAGCATTTTATTTTGGTTATTCCCAAGTTTAGTGTAGCTTTGGCAGGAGGGCAGAGAGGGCTCCATGCAGGTGTCTGTACACTTGGTCAGTGCCTCAAGAAATTGCTGTGCCTCAAGAAATGCATCATGAGCACTGTAAAGAAGCTCCTCTATGCAAATCTGCTCTGGAACTGATTTTGCTGTGCATCACACTAAGCCTTAGAGGAGACTACAACAATTATTTCTTTATTTCATGTGTCAGTCTCTTATTGTTCCTTGTTCTAGGCGGTCTTATTTTAAATCTGTACATTTTCAAAATGTACAGACTATCTTTTAGTGACACTGTTGTGTCACTAAAGATTCAGCTTTCTTAGTGAAATATCAAAGAATCAGTTTTTGACTGACTTTCTGTCTTGGCAGACAAAGTGTTTACCTTTCAGCTTCTTCTCTGGATAAGGAATCTACTTCATTTTCCCTTTGTTAGAATTAAAAAGAGTACAGTTTGGTAGGGCCTACTGTGCAGTAAATTAATTTCAAGTCTGAAACCGATAACACTTTCAACAGGAAAGAAATTTTAAGAGATACACATCTGGGTATGCACTTTTTATTTTTTTTTTGAGAATTAAGGCAGGCATTAATTGGCCTCAGTATTACATATTTATTTCTGTTGTAGTTTCAGTAGGAATTTATGTAAAATAAACGTTGTATACACCCAGAAATGCACACACATGGCATGTAATTTTATGGATACTTACAAGAAGTCCTATTTAAGTTTAAAAGTGTTTAGTGTAAAAGCTGGACATGCGTTTCCTCAGTGAAGGGTAGATCTCACTTGAAATGTGATTTGCTGCTTTTCTTATTTGGGTTAGTTTAAGACTCCTGTGCTAGCTATTGAAAAAAAAATATTTTAGCTTCAGAAGAAATTTAATTCAGCTGATTGAATATTCTCATCTTTTTGTTTATCCATGGAAGAGTTACCACTTTTTGTAGCATTGAATTTAAGGCGAGGTGATTCCACCAAAGTGATCTGTGCTGGAGAAGTTTTGCTCAAATCCTCCCAGCAACCCTCCATTAACACCCACAGGCACTTTCATTTTTCTTCCAAACAAAACAGAGGAAGTGTGTGTGGGAAATTGGAGAAGTAATTAAAATGCCAAGACATAGGAAGCAATAGGCCTCAGCATCATCAAAGCTTTACTTTACAGAATTCTCCAATTTAAAGCTGGCACTTGCAAAGGTATATCACCAAGGTAATTAAACTTGTTTTGTAGTTTGGTCACTTTGCCTGTTATCCTGCTTATTTGGGTGGTATTTTATTAATGATCTCTCAAGGGAAAACTACTGTAGCTGGCAAATTAATGAAATATTAATAACAGCCAAAGTGACATGTGACTGCATTCTGGAGAAGCCTGACCTGAATGTGCTCTGTACTCTGTGAGCAGGAAAGTCAGCACAGAGCCTGCCGCGAGCCCGGTGTCCCCAGGGACACTCCTGGGTGAGCAGGTGGGGATCCACAGAAAATCAGAGTCAGGGGTGGGAAGTGGAGCAACATCCACAAACCTGCTGAGCTGAAAAGGCTAAAAATTAGCTAAAAGAGCACGCCCAAAAAGATTGGGTATAAGTGAACAAAATCTCTGTGGCGGTCCGGAGGCAAAGAAATAGGACACAGCTGTAAATGTGATTCCAAGAGAATCTGGCAGAGAAGAGGAAGTGACAGAGAAGCCCATCTTGGTCCTGGGACAACAAAAGCATCCCAGTGCAGCAGATACCCCTGCAAGCACCTTCCCTGATTTTTTAAAAATCCATCTCCTGCTGCTGCATGGGAATAAATCACACAGACTCCATTTTCTTCATGGTGGAAAAAGCCCATTCTTTATTCACATAACTCCTTTTTATACAGTTTTACAGACCTGTGTGTGACTCCAATTGGTTAGTAGCTTTCTTGCCAATTATTTTATTGGTTAGAAACAAGTTGTTACCCTCTATTGATTGTGTGTACGTGCAGGAAAGGTTGTGAGAGATAGTTTTCATTTTCTATCTAAAGGTGTAAAAACAGTTTATACAGGTGTTAGTTGGTTTTTCACCCAGGAATAGATTGTTATGTTAACAAACTGCTTTCACTAGGATTGCTTTCACATGGGAACTTGCAAAGGGCTAGCCTGACAAGGCCAGCCATTGGTTTTGGGAGAGTAGGCTTGACTTTAAAGAGGCCTTTCTTTATAATTTTTCTACCTTACTGCAACATTGCGTTCTGCAGTAAGTGCCAGATCTCCTTTCCCTGGTGTATTTATCACAGGACATCTTTGACTTTGGCCACTTCTGGTAAATTGAGGTGAAAGCTGTTCTTGGAGTTCTTTTCCATTGCAAACCTTAGTTTGTTTGCCCTGGTCATGAGAAACACATGTAAAGAAACTGCAGCTTTCCTGGAGCAGGCTTGAGGCAGAGGTGTAATACAGTCACAGTTAAAATAGCTCAAACAGGGTTTGTGAAACTTGCTAGTTAAAATTTTTGCAAGGCCTCTGGTAAAACAAGAGCTTTTTGGAGTCGTTCAACCTTATTAGCTCTGCAACTGTTTATGTACCTCCATGTACTTAAAACACCAACTGTTTAAAAATAACAGCATTGGGAGGATGGCCCAGATTTTTGAAGAATAACAAGTCATTTCCAATTCCTCTGAACCCTTCTCCTCTTTCCCTGAGTATGCAGCATTTCCTTAGTTTAGAAGCTTTTTGATCATTTCAGAAATTAACATTGCAGCGGGTTCTGAAGGGACGTGCTCATCAAGGAAACCAATTCAGATAACAAAAAGGCACAATTGTTCGTTGTCTCTCTCATTATGGGGAAAAAAAAAAGACCCTGCAGGCGGATCAGAGTCTTCTGTAGCTGCTGGCTCCCAGATACTGCCTTCAGTCCTCTTCCCTGATGGAAAAACGTCACTTCCAGCTGGCCAGATTACCTGTAGGTGATGGTCTGAGGAAGGGGGATCAGAGAGGGAATGAATGTGCATGTTCTGGAGGGGTTTTCCCTGCCAGATGGTTAGATTAATAAGGAAGTGAAAGGAGTTATGCAGCCTAATAGGTTGGGAGATCTTGGGCTCACACCTTACTTCTGGCATGGGTAAGTTATCTCTAATGCTCTTATCTTATTTCTCCATCTGTAAAGCAGACCAGCAGTAATCGTTTGGGATTTCCCTTTCCTTTTTCAGTGGTGATACTCCTCTTTGGATTTCCCTTTTCTTGTCCTTGTGCCCACACAAGTTTGGGATCAAAGGCTGTCCCTCCCCTTGGAGTTCCTATGGTGGCTGAAGCCTTAGGTTGCCCTGTAACCAGAAACAGCCTCAAGGTTGAGTGGTTGGGTTTTTCCCAAATATGAAGCCACAAGACAAAAGGCATTTTAGCAAGGGATATATTTGTTCAGGTACTTACGCACACAGGGAGTGAAGCTGCTGAAAAATAAGCTGTTGCCAGTACGGCCTCTTCACTTGTCTTACACCCAAGTGCACTCAGCAGCGTTAGTGACTGCTGATGTGGAAATGTTCTTTCAAACCAGGCATTCATAATTAAACTGAGATCAAATACTCAGCCTTCACTCTGGTGCTAATGATGTGCAATATCTTCCTTTTCTTGTATTATTTTTTCATGTTTGTCTCTGTGTGTGTGTGTGTATTTTTGCAGCAAGTTGGAAACTGTATTTTTAGTCAAGAGGACTAATTAATAATTCATTCATGAATAATGATGAAAGTAGCTGATTAAAATGTATGTATAGCTTCAAAAGGAATAATCTTCAGAAGTTGTAAGTGTTTATAAAGTCCATCTTAGCCCCAATCTTCTCTTCCCAGCCTCTGTGCAACAGCTGTTGCTATTCCCATTCACAGGTATCTAGTAGGAATTAGACTAGGGAATGTGATCCAGAGTAATAAAGTTGCAGTTACAAGAGGTGGAATATGAGAAAAATCAGGTGCAAACCTTCCTTTAGCCCTGTGTCTTTTGGTTCAGGGGCACAGTATTGGATGGTGCCCTGCCTACTAGTTCTCAGTGTCTGTATTTCTCCCCTTTACTCTTTCTTTGGAAGGCAAAGAAACAAAACCCTGAAAATATAAGACAGGGAGAAAAACTAAAAAGAGAAGAGAGATCAAAGTCTTTAATGAACGTAGTGTGTGTAAAACCACCTGCAGGGGCAGATTTGTCATGGTGCATTTTTGCAAAAATCATTAACTTGTCATGGCAAAATGGAAAAACTAATAAAACAGCAGTAAAAACAAGTTAAATTCTGAGCCTGGAGAATCAACTTGTCTAAAAAAAAATGACACTTTTTTTGGGGTCAGCTCTTACTTTCTCCAATTCTGTGTGACCATGGCCCTTTCCCTTTTAGCCTAGCCCTTTTCCAGACCTCAACATTTCTGTAGTGTTTTGTATTTGACATGTTAAAGAACACTCATTATTACCCTTTCCCCTCTAGATGATCCTTTTTTTTTTTCCCCTCCATCCTGGTGGCTGTACATAAAATTATAGGTTATTCCACTGTCCTAGTCCTTTTAGCTACTCTCAGCTTATATCCTCAGCTCAAAAGTACTTGAAAAAGTTCCAACAAGTTTTTAGGTAGAAGAGCACTTACTGAGGCCTCTCCTGTTGTATCATGTCTCTGTGAGCTGCGAGTCCTTATTTTTTGTTAGTGTGGATAAGGTTATTACTCCTTGTGAAACAAAGTCACATTACATGCACAGTTGGCAGTGTTCAGCTCCTAATAACTCATCCGTGTTTGCATTCTGAACTAAATGACCTGAAAAATTGTGGGTTAAAATGGAAAGGAGAGGGAGGAGAGAGTAGGCACATCAGAAAGAAGAGAGGTTCAGGAATGCATCCAAAACTGAGAAATCTTAATTTTCCAGACCATCTGAATTGAAAAAAAGTCATTGAAATTGTAGGACTAGATGTTCATCTGGTATAAATAGACATGGTTCACTGGTTATAAGGGAGCTATGTAAATATCTATATGTTAAGGATACAGGTCACATTTTTTTTAAAGGCATTTAGAAACCAAAGGAAATGTAAGAGAGCTGTTTATTTCTAGAAGCTGTGCCAGGTTCACCCCAGATGAGCAGGAACAGGACATCAGTGCTGATGCCCCACACCTTTACAGCCCCTGATGCCTTATGAAGGCAGACCTAGAACAGAGACTAGACAGAGCTAAAGAATAAAGCAGGGATTTATTAAAAGGCCTCAATGGATCCACCTTGGGCAGCACAAGAGCCCAGCCAGGGCTGCACCCAAGATGAACCAAAATGGTCACAAAATGGATGACCAGTCACAGGGTCTCACACATTTATAAGTTCTGATCTATTTGCATATTTGAGTTAATTGTCCAATTACAGCTTTAGTTTATGAAGTCCCATCCTTCTTTTTCTCTCTTCAGTCCACATTGTTTATGCTCTTGGGCCTAAAATTTGTCCTTGGTCATTTGTCCTTGATTAGTTGTCCTTGGTCCCCAGCTAGAGAAGGAATTGTTTTGTCTCCCTGCTCTGTGAAGAGAGCTCACCATCCCCTAACATGAAGCTCAGAAGTGCACACTAAAGCAGCACAGAATGTGAAAAATAGAAAAGCTAAAACCTGAAGCATCACCCCATTCAGCCAAACCTCTCCATTAGGATTTGCTCCTGCAGGAAGGTCTCTGCTGGCATCACTCATGCTCAGGCTGCTGCCACAAACTACACCTTTGGTGGCTTGGACAAGTCACCGTGGAGGCAGTGGTGGCATCTTCTGTTCCTTAGCTTGGGTCTCATATACTCCATCCTGCCTGGGACTCATTTCTTCCTGGAGCTCATTAAAAAACATGTGGGAAAAGTGGCAGTGAGTAGCACTACAGGCATTTAGCCGGAGTAGTGAAGCATTACAATTTAGAGTTGCTCTTGTTTATTAATTGGCTTTTTTTTCCCCCCTTTTTGAAATGTAACAATTTCTGTTGGTGAGAGAGCAGCAAGCAGGTAGTATGATAGGACAGAGCTGCTAATGAGCTCAGGAACCCACAGACATTAACACACACAAAATCTATTGGCCCTCCTAAGAAACAAAGTGTTCTTTGGGGTTTTTTTTGTTTGTTTGTTTGGTTTTCTTTGTGGGTTTTTTCTTGTTTGTTTGTTTGTTTGGGTTTTTTTCTAATTTGTGTCCCAGGGGTGAAGCTCCCAAATGTACTCTTGCAAGTGTTAGTTCCACGTCCATTGAAATTCCATTGTAAAACTTCCCTTTGGTGCTGAAGGATTAAATGTTGCCTCTGCATTTCTGGGTTTAGCCCCTCTGGTGCCATGACATCTATCCTGCTCATTGCACTCCGTGTGTGATGTGACAGGGTGAATGTCTTTTGAAAATATATTGTGGTTTTCATCTACCAGAACCCTGAAGTGCATCAGGAAAGCTTTTGGAAGAGCTCAGGAGCAACAGAAATTTGTTTGTTGTGTTTAGGGGTTTTGTTAGTCCATGGAAAGCAATTTTCTTTGAACCACTTCTTCTTGGTGGTTCCACTGTGCCATGCTGGCTGTCCTGGGAACACAGAGACAGGGTGGACCCTTCTTCAGGATGAGTCTTGCAGAGAGACCTGAGCTACTAGGGACCAAAAAGCTGCTTTAGGACACGGGTGGTGTTACTCACATGCATGCACAGATTTTGAAATGCTAAGGTGATGTTACTGTGGAAGATGCCCTTTAGCACTGTGGGTGGGAATGAATTTGGCTGATTTGATTCTGTACCCCAGAATTCCAAAGCAGACTGTTACCTGATGAGAGCAGCACTTTACTAAAAGTAGTGGACTAATGTTTGACATCCATGGTAGCCACTGCTTTTCTACTGCTGGTTTGACCATTTTTTATTTTCTTCTTTGATTATCAGGCCTGACTTTAATCCTCAGAAACCTTCAGCCCATCTCCTCCTCAAACTAGCTAATCTTAGCCTCTGCCAGTTTTTAAATAAAGATAGTGCTGCTTCCGTTTCCAGCTCTGCTCTCTTTTGGCTTTAGCACCTTTAGGCACATTTATTTTCATCTCTTTTTGATCTCTCTGCTGGAACAGTCCTTGTTGTTGCAATAGTCCAGGGGTCAGAGGTGGTTTTGATCTGTCATTCCAACATCTTTCTTAGTTAAAACCATGACCTGCAATATATTGCAGTTGCTCTTTCTGTGAGAAATAAAGCTTTTGGGGGTGTACCAAAAGAAGGCCTGCCCTTATGGTTTAGAGTGTTTAAAGCAAAACTGAAGCATTCTTTGTATCTAATTAGCTCTTGTAGCTCTCCTTCGATCACACTGCCAGATTTTACTTTTTTTACCTCAAAGCAATTTTTTCCTCCCTTCTTAATTTCTCCACCCTTTTTATTTTCAAAGCTTTGCTTATGTCCAAGCTTCTGCTTAAACCCCCTTCTAATTGGTGGTGATCCATAGGTGGCCATAATCTGGAAAATGCTCCTATTGCTTTGCATTCTTTTAATTATTAATATTTCAGTTGCTAATATTCAATAGCATCTTATTATGCAAAGCTTATGTCATCCTGAAGAGCCACAGCTTTAGCAGGGTCCAAAGCACCAGAGTTTTCTTCTTAGAAGATAAAAATTTGTGGTATTTACTGTCAATAAACTTGTAAGATAAAATTGTATCAGCAAGGGGGCAGAAAAGCAGAAAATTGCAGATATGTGAAGAGCTTACAGAATAAAGAATTAATTAATTATTTTTCTAAGATGGGTAGGACAGTGTAAAATCCACAGTTAACAGTAATTAGGGTGGCTCTTTCCACATTTACTTTCTTAATACTTAAAAAGAATAATATTTTTTAAATTGAAAGCAGGACACAAACTGGTCCCATTGGTTTCATGTAGAAGAGAGAAAACAAAAAATGATGAGCTCAGCTGTTTTCTCCTGCTTAATTCCTGCACTCAAGATTTAATGGACGTGATAGAAAAAGTTCTTCACAGAAAGGGTGATGGGGCATTGGAACTGGCTGCCAGGGAGGTGGTGGAGTCACTGCCCCTGGAGGTGTTTAAAGACAGCCTGGATGTGGCACTCAGTGCCATGGTCTGGTTGACAGGTTGGTGTTGGAGCATGGGTTGGACTTGATGACCTCAGAGGTCTTTTCCAACCCAGTTGATTCTTTGATTCTGTGATTCAGGCCTCACTGGGACTCTCTGAATCAGAACATTGCCTGGTGACTCTAAAGCAATCAGCACACAGCTCAGGAGGTAATTTGGGTAGTGAGGAAAAAAGCATGATACTCATCAAGTGACAAAGATGCTGGGAAAAGAAAGTCACAATGCTTTTGTCCACTGAAATAAACCCCCCAGTTTTGGATCCTTATTATCTGCTGGTGACAGGGTTGTGATGCCCAGCACCAGTTGGCCTGTGGCTCCACATTAGCTGCAATAGGGATCCTAATTGTTTTTTGACAAATCCTTAGGAAGGCTGCCAGAAGTCTTCTGGCACGCACTAACAACTGGTTTATGGTTCTGCACAAATGTACAAACTCCTGATAGAGGTTAAATGTACTGCATTAGCAATTGTATTCTGTTTGATTATGTCATAGGAAGAGAGATGTGATGATTCAGTGATTCGCTCGGGAGCAGTTTGAAAATATTGCAAACTTGACAGATGGCAAAAAGATAGCTTAGCAATGTTGCATTATTCCTATAGTGGTTTAGTTTCTAACACCTGTGCTCGTTCCATGTTAAAACAAAAGCACTAGACCAGCACTTGGCATGGCTCTTTGTTGCAGATTTATCAAAGACACGGTTTCTCACCTGGGAAGGCCTTTCCTTCATTTCTGTACTAGAAATCACAACATGGTCTTTCCGTAACAAACCAGGAGTGCAAGCAGGACATTCCGCTCCACTGAGTTCAAAGTGCCAGAGGAACCCAAGTGCTGCTTTGTTTCTTTGTACTCCACACAGGAGCTGAAATGAAAATGTGGGCAGTGGCGCACAAAGCCAGTTTGTCTCGTAGCCCCTGTTCAGAACAGGCCTTCCTGCCCCTTTTGATGTGCACGGCTTTGAAGATGTGCTAGGGGAACAGGTAGTCACAAAACCATGTGCTTTCCTGCAGGATCCCACCACAGGAGAGTACTAAATGTGCAAGTCTCATTACAGCCAGCCTTAAGGTAAAGAAATAAGGAATGGTGAGATCCCAAACTGGCCCCAGTACAACCAGGACAGAAGAGAGGCTGGGGCACTGCTCTCAGCAGGCTGGCTGGTGGTCCTGGTCCAAATAAGAGGCAGTTCAGGGCAACACAGTCCTTTGGATGAGAGTCAGCTACCATGGGCTCACTCTTGGTCTCTTCTGCCCATGTGGCTCAGCCTGGTGCCCAAAGCAAGGACGGGAAGAGGCAGGGTTAAAGCTATCCCCACACTTCTGTTCAAGGCTTTCTCTCTTTCTGGGACGCCTTACCTCCCTGTCCAGTGCAGCTGTGAACATCACAGGCAGAACAGGGGCCTGAGAGAGCATGGTCCAGCACCCACAACGACCTGTGAGCCTTCAAACTCTTCATTCTTGCGTGTGGAACTGGACAAAACTCTTGGCAGATTGCCATTTCTAAAGCTACCAATGTCCATAACCAGTGTCACCACAGCTACTATGTGACATTGTGAGATGTGTCATTCATTTTTTTCTTGGTATTTGCACTTAGTCTTGGTTTTGCCAAAAGAAACATTTTCTTTTCTCCCACCTGCAGAGTCTTTTTGCACTCTTTCCCTCTCTTTTAAAATTCTTTCCATTTTCCATCATATGAGGCAATGTTTGTAGTCTTTTCATTCTAAAAAATAAGTCAAAAACAAGGAAAAAAAAACTAAAACATGTTTTGAGGAAATTTGTGTTATTCTTCAGGGCAAGCATATTTTATCCATTAAGGAAGAGAATAACTTTCACACAGTGACTTGCACGCTTCTGTGGGATGATGGAACAAGCAGTTTCAGATATGGTAAAATCATCCTTGTGGAAAACCAAACTGTTAAACGTTCAAGACAAGATAGCTTTTCAAACCCTGGCACGGAGACCAGTAAATATCCAGTAATTCTGTGACCACCAGTTGTTTGACTGAAGGCAAAGATAATCAACCTGTTGCCTTAAAGGGCCGTTGTGTCACACAGGTGTCTGATTAAGATATTCTCTATTATTTGAACTGCAGCTGCTTACCAAGGGACTGAAATAAATCAGCACTGCTGGGAATTTCTGAAGCTGCTGAGCTGATATCTTGGAATCACAGAGGAGCTGAAGCTGCTCTAGCCCCCAAGTCCAGCGAGCCAAAGCATGGTCAGGGCACAGGGAGCTGCTGGGAAGTGCCAGACACTGCAGGGTGCTGGGTGAGGCTCCCCCACAGTTCCAGCAGCAAGACAGGACAGCCTCTGTTCTATCTTCATCCCGGTTGCCCAAAGCTCCCAAGGAAAGGTGGCTCAACTGAGTCTCGTGGGAAGTGGTGGAGGGAAAGGGTTTGTGGTGGCTATGCCCATTGTCCTTTCAAGTGCTTGTTGGGGAGGAAGATTCAGAGGCCTGGAGGGAAAGGTGATGTGAATTCAGTGTTGTGTTGACAGTCAGACAACCCCTGTGAGCTGTGGTGGGAAGATGGAAGGGGTCTGCTCTAGGGTGTGTTTGATGGGCTCTGGGGAAAATGGAGCTTTCCTGCTTTTTTGTTCTTGTGCATTTGCCTTATCTTCTGAAAGGCTGTGGTGACAGGAAGTGGGAGGTGATAACTCTGAAGGTGTTTTGAGTAATGATGGGGTGTTACATGGTTTTTCAGAGAAGAATGGCTCCGTCTCATTTTCTGCCTGGTGTTTCAGTGAAGGAGTGCCGGAGGATTAATCAGACGTGACTCCTTTGGAGGAGATGTACTTACACTGCTAACTGCAGGGTGGCTGGAGTTATGTCTGCAGCCTTTGGCAGGTCTGTGTGAGTTTGCTCTGCTCATGCCCACAGCTGAGGCTGAGCTGTCTCTGTTCAGCAACACCCTGTGTCAGAATGCATTAGCCCAGGTCTAGCACTTGCTGAAGCACATACAGAGCTCTTGGGGCACTCAGAGCACGGATGAAGCTTGCTTATCTCTATGAGAGTAGTATCTGTGTAGAAAGGTACCTAACAAGCTCCAAGTGAGCCAGCTCAGCCACCAAGCACAGCCCAGCTGCGCAGCACAGTAAATTGCCCCACTTGGAATGCCTGTGTGTGTGTGTGACAGCCCACAACATCCACAAGCTGGTCTCTTCTCCTTTGGCCACCAGCCCTCAGGAGAAGTGGGGCTTCAGGACCAAGGAATCCTTTCTGATGTTGTGTGACAGCAAAAAAGAGCAAAGTCTGCACATCCCTGCTCTCTGCAGATGCCTGAGATGGGTATTTGGGGAAGGGGTTCAGCTGTATTTTGCTGGGTGTGTTTGAGAGGCTCCGTGGGTCACGGGTTAAGGCCTCACATCGTGCATTCAAAGGCTGTGGCTCTGGCTGTGGTGTCCCCACACCTGGTGGTGGTGTCCCCACTCTCTCCCACTCCCCTTTGTGTTTCCATGCCTTTATTTCACCTGCCTTGTCCATCCTCTGTACCACGTGCCCAGGGCAGAGGCAGTCATGCATACTCTGTGCAGGAATTCTTTATGGAATGCAGAGGAGGTGGTTTTATGCTATCATTGATAATAAACAACATCACAAGATAGGAACAAATTGATTTTTTAATAATTTCATCTTCTTCCCCTACTATTACATGGGATTATTCTGTCTGTTAACCTTTCAAGCTATGGTGCTAATTTGCTTTATTGCTTAAAACCCAATGTGAATTCCCCTCAGGCTGTTTCAGAAATTGCTTGCTTTGTTATCAAAGGATCAACAATTCACTGAAGACATCTGCTTTTTTTTTCCCTCAAGCTATTTTAAGAAGTATATGTACAAGATGTGTACAAGGAAGAACTACTGAAATAGTTTAGAAAGTACTGCCCCTCCTGTAACAAGCTGTTCATGGTGCTGTGCAACAGTTGTACCATCCCAAAATGCTCACTAATCCCTGGAATGGTGTGTTGTCCCAGGCACCCAAAGCAAATCCTGGCACAGAGACTTAAGATTTGTATTTTTTCCCCTTTTGTACTATAAACTGAGCAGGAAGGAAAAGGTGAAAAGGTGCTGAGGAGGGAGATTTGCAGTGAGTACTGGGTTGGTTGGTGGATTTAGTGATGGCACATGTGAGCAGACAGACTCACTGTAACTCCCCTCCTCACAGGCTTTCATCACACAGATGAGGACTAACAGCACAAGCATGAAACAAGGAATAATAAATACATTTGCAGACTGCTGGCTGGTCTGTGGAAGTCCCTGCTGCAGGAGTGTAGCAGGCACCAGTAATATTGGTGCTTTCACCTCTTTAGTGCTCTTCCGAGCATGAATGTGCTGCAACTCCCACTGGCAGGAATGCATTTCCTTTAAAATCAGGCACTTCTTTCCAACATTGTGTAACAACAGAACAGGGAAGGACATAGGAGGAAACCTAGTCTGAGCTGTGTTGACTGTTTCTGTGCTCCTTTACAGCTCATCCTTTGTGACTTAAGCTTTTGCATTTGCTTGAGTTTACGCTTTCAGAGTGCCCCTTTGACTGAAGCTGGGTTTTGGTACAAGCTATTCTTCCTGTCTTTAGATTTATGTTAGACATAGAGTTTTTCTGCCATGAAATCCTATCCAGGGTTCACTGAAGACATGTTGTAATTAGTTCATTTGTTTGACATGATACTTTGAAACAACCTTCCATGAGAGGAGCAGTGTGCAATTGTCACCTGCTCAGGTCTGCTTTGGTTGTTTTGCTCTTCTCTTTGTTCTCACTCGTCATTATGATTTAATTGGAATTCAGCAACGACCCTGACGGAAATGAAGAGAAGGATTCAGGCAGGAGAAAGCAAGAAATGTGAAAATGAAGCATAGTATAAAGGAAGCTTTTGTAAATTGGATGCCACAGAAGGTGAAATCTAAGCAAGTTGTGTTTCCTGGGAGCATCTGATTTCATTCTTCATCTGCTTACTGAACTTAACGAGTACAACTGTTATTAAAACCAAGGCCATTTTCCATGACCCATTTTGTCTATCTGATACTTCTGAGTCGTGTAAACATCTCTGCCAGGGAAATGGGGCTGTTGGAGACCAGCTTCTGAGGGCATGGAAGAATCACTTTTCCCACCTGGACTTTATGGCCAGAACAACTCATCTGACTTTACTGCTACTCTCCTGCTTCTCATTCAGTGACTTTGGCTGGCAGGGAATTAAGCTAACCCTTATCTCCCTGAAAAACATTAATAAAGATTTGAAATCACTTGTGCTATACAAGTGATCCACCAACCTAATGGAAAAGCCCTAATGAGATCTTTATGTTTCTGACAAACTACTTTACAAATGGTTTTTGAAAGTCTATAACCTTCTTCAGTTAAATTCATGAGATATTTTAATTTTTTAATTAAAAAAAAAAATCACTATTTTTGCAAGGGAATTTTTAGAAGTAAGAAGTATTTTCCTGTGTCTATAAACCAGGAATAGCCCTTTCCATGTGTGACAGTAATAACCTAGCAGCTGAAAAAGCTAGAATTTTCATCATGGGGAAAGAACTCAGGCTCTGAGCTATTGGTTTTAGCTATATGGAACCAGTTTATCAAAGAACTCTTTCTATATTTAGCAGATTTTATATATGTCCTGTTTTACACTTATAAACATTCAGGAATAAATACATATAATTTTTTTAATACAATTTTTTCCTGCATTTTGCTTGCACTGCTGCTGATCACTAATACATCTGTGTTGGAAAGGAAACATTCTCCATCTTCTTCATGTATGATTTCAGCTATGAAATCAGAACAGTGCTTTTTATTACACTCGTTGTAGAGCTGTTTGCTTGGAGACCTAAGTTCTCCTTCTGATTCAGTGTCTTTGCAAACAAAAGGAAAAGAAAAACAGAAGAGAATTACAGAACAGGAGTAGTTTCTTTAACTGGAAGCAATGTACCAGTTATTCCATCTGGCCACGTTGACACCTTTTTATGGTTTATAGCTCATTTGGAAATGATAGTCACAATTCCCTTGTGCAGAATGCTCTCATCCTTCTCATCAGAAGAGCTGACAAGAAAGCCCAGATCTCACAGGGCTTCAGGGCAGCTCTGGGCTGGGCTGGCTCCTGTATGTCCCTTCTCTGCAGCCAGGAGAGAAATGTGTTGGGAACAGAGTGCCACAGTGGCCCCTGCACCCCCCAGAAATTGTCAGTGCCATCAAATCAACATTTTATGTAGATTGGGGCTGATGTTGATGGATTTCTTTCATTTAATGGAGGGAATTGGATCATTGACAACAAATACTTTAAACAAAGGAAATGAGCATCACCCAAAATTACCTTTATTTTCAAATAAGTTGTTCTAGTAGATGGAATGGAAATGCCAAAACTCTCAATTCAAGTTAGCAAAACACTTGGTATCATTATCTCAAAAAGAATTTTTTCAAAATTAACCTTCCAGTTGGCTTTAACTCCATTAATATGTACTTTTGGGAAAACTCTAAAAGCTTCAGAAATCTCTCTTCCAACATTCCCAGCTGGTGGTGTGTTGCAGTAGATAGCCCAGGAAGAGAAATGCAGTTGTCTCAGCTGGAAAAGGGTGCATCAGTGAGCCTCTGAGGAGTTGAAAATCTGACTCTATAGGTTTTGAAGACCCTTGAAGAACACTAGGAGCATTTAAGGATGCTGGTACCCTGTGCCTGCAAACTGGAGAGGGGAACACTGCTGGAATGGAAGCAGTTTGGTCCTCAGACACAGCTGCTTCACACAGATCCCACTCCCTTCCACACTGCCAAGCTCTGGTGTTCCAGACACTGCATTGTGACAGCTGTCAGTCAAACTCAGCTGAGTGTCAGCTGGCAAAATGCCACTGTAAACTGCTGCCTGTAGCAGTACAGAATTGTGCCCAATTTTCATAAAATACAGCAAATTTAAAGCATCTCACAGAAAAGAAGAAATGGTGGGGATTATGCCTTTTGAAGGCTGACCCAGAACAGAGGTTATATGGAGCTAAAGAATAAAGTGGGGATTTATTAAAAGACCTCAATGGATCCGCCTTGGGCAGCACAAGAGCCCAGCCAGGGCTACACCCAAGATGAACCAAAATGGTCACAAAATGGAGACTGGTCACGGGGTCTCTCACATTTATAAGTTCTGATCTATTTGCATATTGGAGTTAATTGTGCAATTACAGTTTTAGCCCTTGAAGTCCTATCCTTCTTGTTTTTCTCTCTTCAGCCCACACTGTTTGTGCTCTCGGGCCTGAGATTTGGATCATTTGTCCTTGGTCCCAAGTTAGAGAAGGAATTATTTTGTCTCCCTGCTCTGTGAAGAGAGCTCACCACCCCCTCATATGAAGCTCTAAATTAGTACAGAATGTGAAAAATATAAAAGCTAAAACCTGAGGCATCAGGGAGAGCAGTGTATGGAGCAATGAAGGCTTGGTTAGTTATTGCCTCTGGACCACGGAGCAACCCAGATCATCATGAACTTCTTCATGTATTTGCAGGGGGAATCCCACTCTTGCTCTACTTCATGCTGTCCAAGTCCTGAAAACAGGAGGAGTGGGGGAAGCAAAGGGGGTGTGTTACTGTCCCTTACCCCCTAGAAAAGATGCATTTTCTCAAGAATTTCTGGTTTAAATGGGCTGGCATTCTCCCAAAAAACCATCCATTGGGTTCAAAATTTTCCAGAGATCTCTGGTACAAAACAAGGTGATTACATTTCAGAACTCCTTTGAAACTGCAAGATGGGGGGAAACACTCACACAGAGGTGCAGGCACACACATGGATTTGCTTTGGAAAGGGAATTCAAGAAGGAACTCACTTGACAACTACTTATTAAAGCCATAACTGCGGAATCTTCAATTCTGAAATTAGCCTCCCTGTTCCAGTAAAAATGTCCTTGCTCCCTGTCTTATTTGTCCTTCCTTATGTCTCCACAGGAGTGGTCTTGTGCAGCTATCTCCCACCATGTTTTGTGTATGTTTTGGGCAAAGAGGACTTTAGCCTAGAGATCAGATGATTTACAGAGTGGAAAAATACTGCTTTATAATAAAAGGAGGATATTGAATAAACCCCAGATTTAATACCCAACCTAACAGAACACCCTGATGAATGTAATTGCATTTTAAGCATTCTGATTGAATTTTTGATCCATATTGCATTTGTTTTGCTTGTGAATCTTTTATGGGGGGGAAAAAGTGTCTGGAGATTAAAGGATTACTGAGTTCTTAAGAAGTGAAGGCAGCTGCTAAAGCATCTGAATATTCTTGCAGAAATTTGGTGGGAAAGCTATATTAATACTTTCTATTCTAGCAAGCCCAAATAGCCCAGGGGAAAGGGGGACGAGGGAGAAGAGCTGTAAGGGACAATTGCTTCTACAGGTGAACAAACTGCAGGGTATTAGCAAGAGCTGGAACAAAACAGTGCTGTAATTGAAATAAGAACTCATCTGAAGTGATTATGGGGGAGGATGAGGCTTTTCTTTTTTTCTCTCTAATTTTCTGATGAGGTGGAAAGAGTGAGCAGTACACTCAGTTTATAAGAGTTACTAATTTCTGTTCTTAGTGGCAGGGAGTGTGGGCAAAGTGCTGCAGCCTTTAACCCCTAGAAGTAAGGTTCCTCCTGCAGGAGACATGGAAGCAACAAGAATGTTTAAAAAAGAGGTTTCAGCAGGAGATAAGGCTTCAGCAGCCACCTTCAGCACAGAGTGTAAGTGATAGGTTTACCCAGAGGACGTGATTAAAGTCTTTTATGGTCAGGGTGTGTCTTCAGGCAGGCAGAGCACAAAGTGGCTTTGCTTTATAAATATACACACAGCTGTGGGGAGCTGTGAGACTCTGGCTGTGCAGAACACCCCTAATTATTAGGGCCACTGCATGTGCATGTAAAATGAAGCAAGTGCGCTACGTTGATTTGGCTGCACACAGGAGCAAAGTCATCATCTCCCAAGGACAGATAAAACCCTACCAAGCACTGTGAGATCCAGGGAGGACTTCCAGGCTTTACTGGGCTCTCCCAAATCTATGGTGTGTTTTAGCAAATGCTGGCTGCCTCTTGAAAGCTGCTTCTAGCTGAACAAAACCTCAAAGCAAATCTTAAGAAGCCTGATCTGGGCACATGATAAGCGAAAGGCAAACTCAGCAGTGCTGATGGGGAATGACTTTCGGCTGGTGGTTTTTGATCTGTGAGAGCAAGAGATCACCACATCTGTTCCAGCTGAATTTGTTAACAAAGTAAAGTGTCATAGTTGCTCTGAAATGATACAAGCAGTATTAATTTTAATGTTCCAAAACTGTAGGTTTCATATTTTATTGGTAGCACCACTTTAAAATATGCTTAGCATAATTTCTGTGCCAGTCAAAGCTTCACAAAATATTGAAAGTGAGGCCAGAACTAAGGAGCTGAACAACAAAAGGAGCATTGGAAAAAAAATGCCTAGGGAAAGAACTTTTAATTTCTTCTGTCTAGTGCTTTCGATTAAACATACAACTTGGGGCTGGGGGGAGGGTTTTTCTCCCAGTCTGGAGTACGTGGATGAGGTTTGCAGATATTTCTAAATGCCAGAGTTTCCGAATCAATTGGAGGCAGGTAAATCCCCTGAGAACATTGTGAAGTCCCAAGTGGTTTTGTTCAGGACAAAGAAACCCCTTAGGCATGAGGACAGGAGTAAAAATCTGCATTAGACCTAGAGAGCAGTGAAACATTTCAAGAGGAAAACTGATGCCTTGGTGAACCTCTGGCTTGGTTTAAAGCCAACCTGAAGTAAAGCATTTTGAGTCTTCTGCACAGTTGATGTTGGGCAAAACTTATAACCAGAGCTGCAGTTTCATGTCTGTTCCACCTTTTTTTTTTTCCCTTAAAAATCCTGTGAGGTGCTTAGGGTTGAAGTTTGGGCTGCATAGTGTATAGTGGAGATATCTGAAGTAGTTATTCCATATACACTTGTCTTTGTGCAAATTTTATAAATATAATAAATTTTAATAAATATAAATATAAATATAATAAATTATAATACATTTTATATTCCCAAGCACATTGTTTAGGCTTGTCATTTTCTGGCAGCAGAAAGATAGACATGCCCTGAAAAAAGGAACAGCCTGCTTTGGTTGTAACTGGAATCTGAAATTCTCAAATCATGTGGCACTCTTGGTTTTGGTTAACTTTCCATGCCATGTGCAGGAATTTAAAAAGTCGTTCTGTGTGTGCTGGAAATGTATTTCAGGTGTGGTTATGCCTACCCAGATCACTTGGGTTTGTTAAAGTGCATTGGCACTTGGATTTTGTTCTTTTATCTGTATACAGCTGAGAGTGCTGGGAGCCTTTAAAACTCCTCACAGAAAACCTTACACCAAAGGCCAGGAGTAAAAGGCCTGGCTGTTGTGCCAGTCTCACCCACAGCTGATGGCCTAAGAGCTGCCACCTTCTAATCCCATTTCTGCCATCTCAACTCTCTTGGTTCCCATTGGAATGGGAAATCCAGTTCCAGCAGCACTCTGTGTGCATTTATGGTCTTCTTTTTTGAGGTCGTTGATGGATGGACGCAATCAGCTCTGAAAACTTTGGCTGTCACGTGTAAAGGACAACAACTGAGTGGGAAAAATGTCATTCCATCCATTCCAGGGCCAGTGGGAACACCTGGATAAACCGTTCTAGCCTCCTGCACGAGTCTTTCCTATGGCCAAATGGGGCAAAGGTTTTAAAAGAAGGAGGGAAAAGAATAAAAAAGTGGTAGTTTCTTTCATTACTTTTTTCCTCCCCATTATACATTCTTCCAACAGAGGGGTGAAGCTGTCTTGTTTTTACTGACTGGTCTGCAAAGATAAGGCAGTGTGGAGTCAAAGCTCTACAAGTCATTGGGAATGCAGTTGAGAATAGCCACAGTCCTCTGCTGGCTCTAGTAATTCCTAGCTGGATTTGCTTGTGTCTGTCTTTGCTTTGCTTATGATTATAATGCTTATGGAAATGGAGCTTAGCATCTCTTTTTTTTTTTGTTGGAAGAAAAAGATCCTTAAGCTCCATGTATTGAAATGAACTCATGTAATTCATAGGAGCTAAAGGATGAAATAATACAGGATCATAGTTATTTTTGCCCAGAAAAAAAAATTACATTAATCCTGCCATCCCTTCACTGCTAGCAGGAGTCACAAAAGGAAATCTCCTGGGTCCTTTGGCAGTAAATCTGTAACGACCTTTTTGTGCTTCTCTGACCTCTGCTCTGCTGTGATGGGAAGGAAAGGGCAGGAATGGGAGATGACTGAGGGTGTTGCCCCACACTGGGCAGTCAGAATGAGTGAACCAAGATGTCCCTGTCACGCTCAGAGCAAAGCCAGCTTAGAGATTCCTCTTCTAAGGGCTGGAGCTGCTCCTTGACTTCATGCTGCAGCAGTGGCATGGAGGAAACAAAACCAGCTCATGGCCTAATTCTGATAGGTCAGACTTGTTTGCTTTTGAAATAACCAATTCCTCCAGCACCAGTCATAAGCAATTTACAACATCTAGTGATCAAATTAACTATTTTGCCATTCAAAATAATGCTGCTGATCCTACTGTAGATATTAGTGCTGGGTGAAATAATCATTAGTAGGTTCAGAATGCACAGTGTGACATCTTATTAAAAGCCAAGATCTGCCCAGGCTAATGTTCTAATGTTAAATTTTTTCTAAATATAATTAGATGTTTCTGTTAAACCAAGAAGTAAACCTGATGTATAATTTGGGGTCACAGATCACTGAAGTCAGTGAATGCACTTTATTAATTTCATATGGAAACTTAGAGGTCAGGAGAATAGCATGGGAAGGGTGCCCAAATAATGCAGTTTTAAAAAACTGTGATATATATTCAAGTCCAAGTTTGCTGTAAGAGAACTGTGGAGTGGGGTCTCAAAATGCTTGTGAAAGCTCTCCCCCTTCCTTGTTGCCTGGACCATGCGATTTGACACAAGTATAAAATGGGGGGCTGCTCAGTGAAGCCCAGGCAGCAGTGGTAGGGCTCAAGTGATGATGCTCAGCTTTTGGATTAAAGGAAAGAGAAGGCTTTTTGGTACAGAAGAAACAGAACAATGTATATCTCAAAGGCTCAAAAACCAGGCGAGAAACAGAACCTATCTTCAGTGAAAAGACAAAAAAGAACAAAGCCAAACCCTTCAAATTTTTGAACCATTCATGGGCGTTTGGGGGCCTTTTACACCGAAGAGTTAAGCTTGGCCTTGCTAACCCTGTTAATGGAGGTTGTTGCTCCCTGGGCTTATCTTGTTCAGCAGGAAGGGAGAAGTGAAGCAGGCCAGAGGAGCAGCTCTGTAGGAAAAGGGACAGAAGCCACGGCCTCTCTAGGAAGGGAGGAGGTAGCAGTGCCTATCAGTTCTCTGCAGATTTGAGCCTACCCTCAAATGTGGTCTGAGTTTCTCAAAATGTCAGCTTTGCAAAACAACTTCCCTCCAACTTTCCTATTCCTCAGCTGTGGCAGGCAGTGCAGCATTTGTCCTTTTCATGTCTTTTTGCGCCACAAGTTATAATACAGTTAGGGTGAAAAGGAGGAAAAGCATTTAATTACTGGGAAATAATGAATGTCCAGGAATCAGAATATTTTAAGAGTCCCAGTCACTGTTTACAGGAAACTGGTTCTCTTTTAAAGCTTGTGCTGCTTCTCATAGATACGATTAATCAGACATCTTATGTTCAGGTTCCTTTTGCCTTAATGCAAAATGGGCTTGTAAGACTCCACAAGTAGTATATTTTAGTCCTAAATGTAATTCAGTTTGCAGGAAAGATAAAATGCTGCTACAGGGAGAGGAGTTCTTGGAGCTGAGCCCACAGTTTTTTCAGGATATAGCCTTGATTCTCGAAAAAGGTTCATTGCAAACTATTGAAAAGCAAATACTCGTGAGTAAAAAATTCTGTGTGATTTGATTTAATTACTCTCCTTCAATCTTATTGTGATATTGTTTGATACTGTTGGTTGTGGCCCCACTTATCCTGAGGTTGCTTGTTCAAAGGCACAATTGCCAAAGTGTGATCTTGAAATTGTTAGACCTGGATTATCATCTGTTCATCATTCAGGATAGCAGGTTGTAGGATATTTCCTGTCTTGTTTAAGCTTATAAATAACTGTTATTCTCTTCAGAAACATTCAGTAAACCTCTGCTGTCATGAAACAGAAAATATGTCTTTCCAAATAGCTTAACACAATGACCTATTTTGGGCTTCTGTTTTCATAAGGTACTTTAATTTCTGGAGGTCAGAATTGACATTCCTCAAAGTAGTTTGTGTTTCCAAGAGCAGAGGCTATTTTCCCCACTAGAAATAGACCCCTTCTCAGCATGTTGATTTACCCCCTTCTGGTACTATTTATTGCTCCTGAAAAATCTTGGCCCAGTGACATAAATAATAATTCTTTTGAAACCTTGGCTCTAATAAAGGCCCCCTTCCTTCTGCTGCAGCTCCATGTCTGTTCAGCATGGTCAGGGAAGGAGACTGGTCCCTCTCTCTATGCAGAAAGGACTTTTATCACCTTCCTCCTCCATCCTCTTCTCCTGAGACCAAGCAACCCTATTTCTACCTGCTTTTATAGGTCTGCTCACCTCTGATTTTTTTCTCTTTGGGTTTTTTTCTCTGGCTTCCCCTTGTTTTGAAGTGCAGTGCTGAAACTCAGCTGCTGACCTGCCACGGCTGAGCAGTGTGAAAGAATTATCTCAGCCACTGCAGCCTCTGTGCCCCTCTGCACACTGCAGAGGGGTGTTCATCTCTTCTTGTGACAAGGTGTCACAGCTCGTGATGATATCTTAAGGCTGAGGATCAAAATGCTTTCCTGAAGAACTCTCTCCTTCTCCTCTTTCTCCTCCAGTGTTTGTACAGTGGATTATTTCCGTTTAAGGATAGTCCTTGGCACTTGTCCCTGTGAATTTTTTTTTCTTTTTAGACTATTTTTTAGATATGTTAGGACCATTGGAATTCTAATTTTATTCTCCTGTATATTTGATGGGGTTTTACACCTGCACATTGTCTGAAAACATATGAGCATATGTTCTTATCTATCCCTCAGGCCCTGGTTGTAGAGAATCAGAGTAAGGATCCTTGCAGGGCTCCATTTTGACCTCAAGACATCAGAAGCTGTTCCCTGCACACAGCTACTCAACCAGCTGCCACCCACCCCCAATGTTTTCCCAAGACTGTCTTTCCATAGTTTGCTTTTAAGAATACTAGGCAGGACAACCTGACGTTCCATCTTGAGTAGAAGAATGTATATTTGCTAAAAAGACTTTTTTTTTTTTTTTTTTGAAGTGTTGGCCTTCTGCAGTGAGCCAGAGGCTCCTGATGTGAGCACCTCTGTGAAGTTCCAAGCTCTCCTGCTGGGCTGGCTGGTGGGAGGCATCAGTCCAGGCCAAGCATCTCTTCCCACAGGCACCTGCAGAGAACAGAAATGCTTTAATCAGGGCTGAAGAAGGGAGTGAGTTGTGGATTCCAGACTGGCACTTTTGATCTCCCACAGAGCAGCTGTTCTAATTGAGATGGCAAGTGGAGTTGGACAGACCTGCTGTTGCTCAAAAGGGGCTTGTGTTTGGGTCTGTGGGAAAAGCAGAGCTGCAGGTGTGGGGAGGGACACGTGGAGCTGGACACCAGGCTTCTCCAAAGGGATTGTGCCGAGAGCCGCGAGGCACCTCTGCAAGCATAGATCCAGGCTGCAGCACTCAGGGCAGCATAAACCCACCTCATGTGTTTTTCACGTGGTGGCTTCTTCTCCAGGGTAAATATTTGTGTCATACAGAAACTTAAGGACCACAAAATGAAAGACTGGCTAACCTCACAAGGCCGTAGTACCTGTCAGAAACTCTGCATTCGAAGTGGCACTTCCGGTTGTGTGAGCACAGGGGAGCATCAGGCTGCTACTGCACTTACTCCTAGTAGGAAAAATGGGCTGTTTTGGTGTGGATGGTTGTCTTGGTTTGAAAAGACAGGTGTCTGCTAAGGAAGGCTCCTCTTGAAATGGAAAATGTAAACCCCCTCCTTCCAAATTATTATAATTTTGAAATTAAGGGGCTCTCAGGCAAAGATATGGGAATAGGAATAATAGTTCTTTACCAGGAAAATCAAAATAAAAATGCAGTAATACAGAACAACACTGCCAGAGTCAGAGCAGGCCCTGGCAGCCTGTGGGTCAGGGTGGTGGCAGCAGTGCCATTCCATGGGGGCTCAGCCCTCCTGCAGTGCCAGCTGTGCTTCTGCTGGAGCAGGATCCTGGACAAGGCTGGAGTTTTCCTCTGAAGCTCCAGGGCTGCTGGAGATGGGCCTGGGCTTCCTCTGGGAATGCAGTGGGGCAGAAAGCTGCTCCTCTGGGAATGCAGTGGGGAAGAAAGCTGCTCCTCTGGGAATGCAGTGGGGAAGAAAGCTGCTCCTCTGGGAATGCAGTGGGGAAGAAAGCTGCTCCTCTGGGAATGCAGTGGGGAAGAAAGCTGCTCCTCTGGGAATGCAGTGGGGCAGAAAGCTGCTCCTCTGGGAATGCAGTGGGCAAAGGCTGCTGTGCTGTTCCAAAGTCAGATTGTATCCAGGTAGGAATGCTTGGCTCCTCCCCTGGGCAGAGCATCTCCCCATGGGATGATGGAATTTTCTCAGCCATGCAGGGACACTCAGTGGCCATGAACAGAAGAGATCTCATGGAGGGAGGATTGGTTGTGGGAGAGATAAAGAAAACTGCCCCAGCTGGTTTTAACAGGTGGCCCATTACCAGAAGATATCCCCTGGAGTTATGAGAGATGAATCATGGAAAAGATAAAGAACACTGCCCCAGCTGGTAATAGAATCCATACTTTTGGTTCCATCTTGCACTGCTCCTAAGACAATGGTGCAATGCTAACTCCCCATCTGGGTATAACTATTAGAAGAAAATGTTTGCAGCTGAAAATATTGGATCTGTGAAATTCCTGCTTTTGCCAACTGTTTGCTTACTTTGGTGGGGAAGTTATCAGTGCTGCATTTCTTTAGAGGAACCAGGTATGGTTTTTCCCCATGAGGCTCCAGCCCTGCTGAGAGATCTGAAGCAGGCCTGTAAATTTATACTGTCCTTTTCCAGTGCATCCCAGTTGACAAATATTTCCAAAGAATTGTGTGGGAATTGTGGTTCCCACAGGACTGGGTGCTGTGTCCCTTTGCCTTGCTGACAGTGAACTATCACCTCCTGAAGTCTGTCCTTTGATCACTTTCTGTGAAACATCCTGTACTGAGGGGTTTCCACAGACACTGTAGGTCTCTGTATTGCTGTTGGACAGAGTCTGTGCTCCTGAGAGCTTCTGACTCCCCAAGTTCTGTTGCATGGCCCAAAATACTGGGTTTGGAGCAGAACCCACCCCACCATGAGCAGAGGTTAAACACAGAATGGTGTGCTGAGCAGGTGGGAAGGAGAGGTGGCCAGTTTTTATTTGGAAGGGCCAGAATAGTTTAAGAAAAAATCAGCCCATTCCAAGAGCAGTGGATTTTTCTCAATGTTTAATCTTGTGTATGAAAATGTTATTTGTCAACAGCAAGTTAAAGGAAACAATGTACTCAGGGAGCTGCTGAGCAAGGAAACTGGGAAGTAGTGATGAGAGATCAGGAGATCAGCCAGTAGTTAGAGTTTGCTGCCTCAAGTGTTTCTACATGCTGCAGCTACCATCTGAAATGGTTTATTTATCTAGAACACAATCAATTTTTTTTATTATTATTTTTTTTTCATCCTTGGACCAGTAATTTCAATGTCTGTGGAATCACATCCCTGATTTGGGAAGCAGGGTGACCATTGCTCCTAGGCTGGTGAAGCTTTTTTCACTGATGCTGTGGACCTGTGCTGGGTGGGATGGTGCAGGAGAACCATTCTCTACAAGATCTCAAGATCCATCTCTCATGGATCAAGGAATTATTCTGAAGCCTCCAGTACGTGTTGCCTTGCCTTCTCTGGCCTGATGCTGAAATATGATGGCCAGCCTTCACTCCAGAGGCTTTTCCCTTTCAAAAGTCTACCCTTCCCCCTTTTTCAAGTTTGTATAGCTTTTCTTTCCTCTAGTTTTGAGGAGCTTTTTTAATTTTCTGTTTGTGTTTATTCTTGGTTTACTGGAAAAACAGCAGAGGATTTTGTGTATACAGCAGCAGAGTTAAAACAATCAAAACAATAGGATTTAATTACAGGTTGGCAAGTCAATAATGTTATTTATAACACAGGTGTTGTATGAGCAATTTCTATTTGTTAGTCTAATACTCTTTTCCTACCTGTCTGAAAGTCATTCCTGTATTTCCAAATTCTGGTTTAGCTCAGTGATGATAAGTTTAGCAGTTTTTATTTGAAGGTTACACCAATATAAGAGTTCTTGTTTCTTTCTTCTTTTGCAGGCATGAAAATAATACTAATAAAAACATTTTAGATTTACACTGTTAAGGGTGTTAGTTCATTTCTTCTGTGAGAACTGGAGAAAAATAGACAAAAGCATCAATTTCAAACTATAGCCCCTAGGATAGCTACAGAATATTGTCTTCAATTTAAGAAGAAAAATTTTTGAAATTCCCAAGGGAAGTTTCTGTATTTTTTGGACTGAATCATTGAAGTGGGAATATCAGAGTCATCATTCTTTTTTTTTATATTTTTAAATAAAAGAGCTCAAAAGCTTCAAGGGAAAAAAAAAAAACTGTTCAATGTAGAAGAGAGTGGGGAATGCTATAAATACAGCAGCTCTAATTTAACCCAACTTTATAGAAAGAATATTTTCTTGTGTTTTTTTTATTCCATTACTTCTTGCTCCAGTAAATACTCCTGCATTTCTCTACATCTTGTACAAAAGTTCTCAGAAAGCAAATGTTTGTGCATATAGTGGATTGCAGCCTGCTTTGAGGTGTAAATCAGCTTTTGAGAAAGCCTGTGCAACACTGAATGTCTCTTTGGTGGAGGAAGCTAAAGGGGACATTGCTTGTTAACTGAAAGTACAAGAAGTGCATTATTTCTCATTTTTGGTATTGGCAAAGAGCTGTGTCTGCTACTTTGTGGTAACCTTTCTTTTTCTCTTTTTTAAGAAAGACAGTGACTGCTTTTTTGCCTTTGATTTGTAAGATTTGATAAAACCTTTACCAAGTGGAAATACGTATTTATTTTTGAAAATATCTTGCTGTTACACTCTTCATAGGCTGTGCACACAGGTGACTAATCAACATATTAAAAAAACCCAAAATAAAACCTCAGTGATTTTCCCATAATGGTAGCTAGCTTTAATCAAAACTTCAAAACATTAGTGTTATATTAAAAGCAATCACATTTGCCTTCCACAGGACAACGTGGGTATGAATAAACCGATTTCTTAGGGAGCTGAAGACAGCAAGATCCCTCCTGGGGCGAGGAGCCAAGGTGCATATTAGCTGTTTAGCCAATGAGCAAACTTGCAAGTTAATAAAAGCACTTAATAATTCTGTTTTGGCGGCGAAGCTCTGCTGCAGTGGTGGGAGGCCCAAGGTCTCTCGGTGCTGGAGCCCCGTCCCTCGGCAGAGCAGGCAGCAGCAAGATGAAAGATCCTCCCCAGAGCCGCCGTGACGTGTGCCTCTGGAATGGGGACAAGAAATAATTCCTGTCCTGCACGCATCTCCCCGTGCTTCTCAGAGAACAGGAGGTGGTTTTTGTTCGTTGTTGCAGATGGTAGATGGCTGCAGCCTTCCTGAAGCGTCCCCACGAGGAGAGCGCTCCACCAAGCACACAGCAAATACCTTGGGCCTCAGCTCTGAGGGTTCTGGGAGCTTTAACGTTGCAGACTCCTCTCAGTAAGTTGAGAAGTGGTACAAGTTCATCATTGGTGATTCCTAAAATTCCTAAAAAAGCTCCTGTAAGTCTTGTGAATTGTTGACATTGGTTCTGAGTTGTATTCTCTGCGGCCTAATTGTTTGCTCTGTGATTCTCCATTCCAAGTATTTCCATGCTGAGACTTCTTGAACTCTTGATGTAGAGACTTCCAGTCCTGCGTTTTGAACTTCTGCAATCACGCTGTCACGAGCCTCTTGCATTTCTTTGTGTGTTGGCGCTGCAAGAACGGCGCCCAGCAAATACCACACTCGCAGGCAGCAGCTGGTTATCTAAGCAGAGGCAGGAAGGGTCTTTGTAGGTTCCCAGTGGTAATTTGTTCCACCTATGCACTGGAAAGAATCCAGGGAGAGGTGGCAGGTCCAGGATTATATACTGGTACAAAGGGGTGGTGCCAACAGCAACAACCAATCACCTGAAGGTTGTGGGCAGGAAAAGGATTACAGTGACCAATAGAGAAACCAAGGGTAAACAGACAGGGGTACAGACCAACGAGGCTACAAAGAAACTTCTAGAACCTTGACCACATATGGTTAACAGGCGGTTGAACAGCCAAAAGGCCAGCAGGGGGGTGGCACTGAGGTTGGTTGACAGCATGTCACAGGAGTCCATGGGAGAGGTTAAAGTCTAGGGGGCTTTTTTCCAGGGCATAGCCCCAGGAAGTCCCCTAGCAGGCGCACAGGCCTCCACAGTTCCCCTCCCACCATCGCACACAGGGTGAAGTGTTTTTCTTCTTCCAGCTCCAGGGCAGCCTGCGGAACAGCCCTTCCCCAGTCACAATGTAAAGGAGCACTTTATGATTTGAGGTTAAGATAATGTTCTTTGTTCTGCTGGCCTCAGGGAGCCTTTGACAAAGCACTTAAAATGGAAGCCTTCAAGACTTCCCTTGCTTGCTCGATGCAGCAGCTGTTATTTTTCTGTGTGCTGGTTTTGGCTGACAGAGGATCTCATGTTGCCAGTGTCTGTAGCTGTGCAGCACCCTCAGGAGTCAGAGACTTCCTGCTGTGTCCGTAGTGCCAGTGGAGGCCAGGATAGGGATAACCTGCCCAAGGGAGCAGAAAATTTTGTGGCATAGCAAGAAAATTACACCTGGGTCTTCTCGGTCCCAGATCTTGCTGCAGCCACCAACAAATTCTGCTCTCAGAATTATAGCTCCCCCCTCCTCTTGTAGCGTGGTGTCCAAAGTTACCGTATTACCAGGAGTGTGGTAAAGTAAATTAAAAAAAAAAAAAAAACACAAGAGACCATTACCTTGCTTTGGCAGAAGTGTTGCAGTTGCCCAGGCAGGGAGCAGGAGGTACCACCAAGTGTCTCAGGTGACCCAGCTGCTTCAGGTGGCTCCAGATGCTGTTCTTTGAGTAAAATCAAGGTGAATTTAGTGACAGTGAGAACAAATTACTCTCTAAGTGATTAGAGGTAATAGTTATTGTGGTCAATAAACCACAGGGCTTCTGGAAAAACTGGGGTTTTAACTTGGGAAATGGGGTTCTCTTTATCAGGTAAAGATCAGACATGGTTTGGCTTTAGCAGATGAAGACCAGGAATGCAGGAAACATGTTATTTATTTCCCACTGAGAGATGTTCCATGATACACTTTGTGCAGTACTTTTTCAAAGGCAAGTTAGTTCAGCTGGACTATTTAGAGCTATAATTAAGAACACAAACCTATGGCACTGATCTTACATCCAAAGGAGGCTGTTGTAGAATTACAGCAGGTATTGAGAAAGGCAAATGATCCAGGTGCATGGAGCTGCTGCTTTATAAGGAGTGTGTAAAAAGTCTGAGGCTTTACTTTGGACAGTTTTTTTTACTGTGTGATTATCATCTGAAAAATCAGGAAGGCAATGGATGAGCTGAATTTAGAATTACTGATCACTAAATGCTGCGATGCTAGAGCAAGGGGCACTCAGTGAAATAAGTACAAGACTGATTTCTAGGAGATAAAACAAAGGATTTCTTTGCACAGGAGGTGGTGAACACCTGGTGGTGAATACTCACTGCCTTGTGAGTCTGGAAAGACAGGTACTGCCAGCAGGCTCAAAAGAGTTTGGCCAAGCTCAGTGAGGACAGGTTCATAAATGGCTGGAAAGGGACTGGACAGCCCCGAAGCAACATCTGTGGATAGAAGGGGTGTTGAAAGAGAAGTCAGGCCACCTCCTCTCCCTAAGGACCATCCCTTTTCCCATATGGACTGGACTGCCAGGCCACTGGCAATGTCCCAGCTGGACATTTCTGGTACTTAATAGGCACACTGGACACCTTCCACAAGTGCCCAATCCCCATGCAGTTAGTGTGACAAATATATGCACCTCTGCCCATAGCATTTTCTTTGTGAAGCATTTGTTTTACACTGGGAAGGAGACAGGAGCTGCTGAGAATCCTGAAAGTTTTCTGCTTTTCTGAGTGAATCCTTATCCATTCCACAATCCACCACAAAGCCTGCTGCCCATTACCCTGATTTTACAGTTGCCCAGACAGGGAGCAAGAGGTGCCACTAAGTGTCTCAAGTGACTCAGCTGTCTCAGGTGGCTCCAGATGTTGTTCTTTTAGTGAAATGGAGGTGAATTCAGTGACAGCGAGAACAAATTACTCTCTAAGTTATTAGGGACAAAAAGGCATCATCACATTAGGAACTTTTCTTAGCTGCCCTGACAGCTATTTTGTCTTGTCTCCTTAAAAACTTGAAAGCTTGCTGTGTAAAATTGTTGTGTATTATCTTTAACAAGTGGCTTAGAACTCACTCAGAGTGAACATGCCAAACTTCCTAAAGATTTGAAAGTTTCAGGCAAATATCATGAAAATAAGTATTCATCACACAGTGCTGTCATCCCTTGTCTTAAAGACATCAGGAAGCCCTTTCATGACCTTTCTTGCGAAAAGGTAATGAGGAAAACATTTCTTGGCTTTTTATGCATTTCTAATCAAAATGGTAATGAGAAAAAGCAGTTCACTCTCTCATGGTATGTTTTATTTCAGTCCTCTCTGCTAGTTTTGTGCGACTGCTAATATCTCGTTATCATCATACTCTCCTGTCAAGATTTCAAGGCAGGAGGGAGCTTTCTGACAGGACAACCTTACTATTGCCTGGGGAAGCATATTTTTAGTTTCCCAAGATAATGCACACTTTCTTTTTAGATTCTGCACACTTTGAGAAAAGATCTTAATTAGAGTTAGTTGTGAACATGATGAAAATGTAAAACCTGTTTGTTTCAGTTTTCATGCACTTCACTTTTTGCAAGACATTTTGAGTACTGTAAACTAGCAAGAAAGAGCAGAAAATACTCTTCTAATTAAGTAATATACCAAATATTCTCTTTGCAGTAATGCTCCTGTTTTAGCAGCTATCCCTTTTTCTCACTCCCAGCTGGGAACACGCTCTTCTGTTCTTCATTATGCCCTAGAGAGTGTTTTGAGCCTAATTGGTGGAAGGACAGATCATTTCAGGGCTTGTCCTCTGGGCTTTTTTTGGGCCATGAAACTGTCTAAGTGGGACCCTGGCAAAGCTGCAAGTGAATAATGTTCAGTGGCAGTATGTGCTTCTCTCAGAACTGGATTGATTTTGTAGGGGAGGCTATTTCAGCACAAGTTACTTTGGGGATTTCCTAACTCTCCCAGGACAGTTCTGCTGATGCACTATCTCAGCTTTTTATTTAAAAAATACATTTTGCTTTGAATATTTTCCTTTGTAATATATATTAAATTTTTCTCAGGGCAAATCAAAGGGAAATATTTACATTTGTTGAAATGAAATGTTTCAAGTGATCTGAAAAAGGGATCTTTTTTTGCTAAAGGAATTTAAATTTTTGACTTTCAGCTTAAAAGACAATGAAATCAGACTTCAGAATTTCCAATCTCCTGAAAACAGGACTGGCAGGCTTCACCTAACATGGTTATGAAACCATTTCCCATGTTTTCTCTCTGTAGCAGCTTTACAGCTGGATTATTTTCTCATCTACAACAACATGTCTTCACTTACTGGTTCAGGAAACTAGGCCAGATAATACTAATGATTTAATCCCAAATCAAAATATCACTTACAAATTTATCTCCCTCCTGCAGCAATTCAGTCCTGGGCGGTGGAGATATTTCATTGGCCAAAGCAGTCAGTGCAAAAAACAGTGTTGGGCCAGCAGAACTAGCATAGCTATTTTGGCACTCTCTGGATGCAGCAGGATTTGCCAGAAGAGCCTGTAAATACATAATAATAAAATCTGCCCTTCCTTTGAGGCTGTGGTCCTCATACTGCACCACTGAAGTTTGTTGGGGCTTCAGCCAAAAAACAGTGTCTCCTCTTGTTTTTAAATGGGGTGAGCCCTAGGTAGTTACACTGCAGTAGTGATAGCAAAACTAACAAATACTCATTTTTCTTGCTGGTGTGGCCAGCCTGGGAGTCCCTGGAAATGCTGCCTTATCTGCTTCCATTCTCTTCTAAAAGAGATTCAAGATTTTTTTTCTCTTCCCAGTGTTATAATTGATTTCAGGAATTAGTCATCTCGAGGTGGCTTGTCATTGCAGTGATTTGTTAGATCTGAGCTTTCTGTGATGTCACATTGGAAAATTTAATGAGGAATGTGCTGCTTCTGCTGTGAGAAGTGAGAACACCAACTGCTCAGTGATGGTGAAACCTCCTCTCCCATGGGGGTCTGTGTAGCACTGGAGTCTGGGCAGGCCTGGCACAGACCATCAGATCCAAGCCTGCGCCTCCCAATGCTTTAGCAGGGTTCTGCTAAACTCCACAGGAACCCAAGAAAAGCATTTTCTTAGTGCCAGGCCCTTGACTTTTACCACAGCCTCCTCAACCCACTTACCCAGAAGAAGCTGCAGCTGGGCACAAGACATGGCATTCCCAGGGGATGCTCATCAGTTTCTTTGACTCTCAAAACGCCAGAACTCTGGCACTCTGCACACACCCCTTCTACCAGCTGTTACAATCCAAATTAATACAGAAGACTAAAGGAAACTAAGTCTCTGTGAATCAAATGGATTGACCCCAGAAAGGTTTGAAAGACACCCAAAAACATGATGAAAACCAAATGAGGTTAGATGCTGGTGCCGAAAACCGTGATATATTTTATTTAACAGTAAAAGAGGTGAGAAAGAAGGAAAGAGGGAAGGGAAGGGAAGGGAAGGGAAGGGAAGGGAAGGGAAGGGAAGGGAAGGGAAGGGAAGGGAAGGGAAGGGAAGGGAAGGGAAGGGAAGGGAAGGGAAGGGAAGGGAAGGGAAGGGAAGGGGTTGGGAGTGACAGGGGTTCAGTATCAACATGCAGTCCAGGACCCCATTCAGGGTTTTGGTGGTTTTCTCTGCAGCTATAGTACAGTTTTGCTATAACAGGCAAAAGTCCTTCATGAAGATGTTTAAGCTATAAATTATAAGATTTCAGTCTCCAATGCCAGCAACCTCAGTTCACCTCCAATTTCACCTTGTTCTTCCTGAACTTGGCAGGGATGGGTACAGCTTTCCCTCTGCTTGGTCCTTGTTAGAGCTGAAACATCCTGCAGTACTAAAATTGGGTGTTTGTGATTACTTGACAGGAGCAATCTCTCTGCTGGTTTATTTCTGACACCGTGTCATCAAAGCTCTGCTGAAACAATGTGCATTCACATGGGAACAGAAGCATGTTCCCAGTACATGGGCACACTTCTATTCCTGACGTGCTGTGAGGTTTGTTCTGCCTTGTTATAATGAACTACAAAGCAAGCAGCCTGCCATTACAAAAATGGGGTGGCAGCAGGGAATATTAGTAACTGGTTCCTGTTGGTAGGATTTTTCCAAGTAAGAAAGAATCCAGATTTGGAAGGTCTTCAATTTTGCATGAAATACTGTGGAGGAGGGCAGGGAATGCTGCAGCAACAAAAGCCTAACTTCTTTCTTTGCTTTAATACTGAAAGATAAAGCCCAGACATGGGGAATGGGTTGTTACTAGAAGTAACACAATTAACTGGGCATAGAAAAAAATCGATAGGAACATTTTTCCAATAATAATGCTGCAGACTTCAGAAGTGTCAAAAATTCTTTGTCCTGATTTACTTGAATTTGCCCAGAGAAAGCAGTTGGGGAAGGGACTGTTCAGATTGTTTTGCAGGTGTCAGTGTTATGCCAGCTCCATCTTCTAGATGGCCTTTCTGTGCAAACTTGCATACACAGCCTGTTCCAGAGCAGAAAATTTCATGTTCAGTTATGCTGAACAGTTAATGTTTGTTCTCCAGGAAGGTGCTTTCATGAACCATTAAGTTGACATTTCCTTTATGTAGCCCATTTGATTTTTTTAAAAAACCCTCCCAATACCCAGAAATGAAAAGCTCTGTTCCAAGCAGAGTGTACTGAAAACAGACCGTGTGTTCACACTGCCTATGTGCCCAGGTGTGGCATCAGGCAGTCCTGCAGCAGAGCCCACTTCCAGAAGGAACCCAGGGACCACCCAGCACAAAAGCAGCTTTGCTGCAAGTATCCCTAAAGGGCAGTTGACATTTATCCTGATGAAGCTTTTTTCTCCTGAGTGATGACTTGTGACCTCTCACAGAGAGGATGAGTACACAGGAAGGCAGAAATAACATGTCTGAAGGGCAGAGCTGAAGATTTGGGCAGGATTTGCAAATGCTGTAAATAAGCAGAGCTCCTCATGATGCCGTGTGAAAGCTGACCTAGAGCAGAGGCTGGACAGAGTTAAAGAATAAAGCAGGGATTTATTAAAAGGCCTCAATGGATCCACCTTGGGCAGCACAAGAGCTCAGCCAGGGCTGCACCCAAGGTGAACCAAAATGGTCACGAAATGCACGACTGGTCACGGGGTCTCTTACTTTTATAAGTTCTGCTCCATTTGCATATTGGAGTTCATTGTGCAATTACAGCTTTAGCTTATGAAGTCCCACCCTTCTTCTTTTTCTCTCTTCAGTCCACGTTGTTTATGTTCTTGGGTCTGAGATTTGGATCATTTGTCCTTGGTCCCCAGCCAGAGAAGGAATTGTTTTGTCTCCCTGCTCTGTGAAGAGAGCTCACCATCCCCTAATACGAAACTCAGAAGTGCACACTAAAGTAGTACAGAATGTGAAAAGTATAAAAGCTAAAACCTGAGGCATCACTAGGGCTGGAGTGCCATACTAAGGCCTCAGCACTGATAAAATAAGGCACTCAGGTGCTCTGTTTTCAAAGATGCACTGATTAAAGCTGCTGGCCTCCAACTGGCCAGGTGTAGCCAAACCCTAGTGAGCCACCAGAGCTGTCTCCCCAACCCTGTTACTTGGTGATAACCCTTGGCAAGCTCATGGAAAGGTAAATCACAAACACAGAATCACCAGGTTGGAAGAGACCTCCAAGATCACTGAGTCCAACCCAGCCCCAACAACTCAACTAAACCATGGCACCAGTGCCACATCCAGTCTTTTCTTAACACATCCAGGGATGGTGACTCCACCACCTCCCCAGGCAGACCATTCAAGTACTTTATCACTCTTTCTGTGAAAAACTTTTTCCTAATATCCAACCTCTATTTTCCTTGGTGCAGTTTGAGGCTGTGTCCTCTGGTTCTGTCAGTGCTGCCTGGACAAAGAGCCCAACCCCACCTGAGCACAGCCACCTTTCAGGAGCTGTAGAGAGTGCCAAGGTCACCTCTGAGTCTCCTTTTCTCCAGGCTGAGCACCCCCAGCTCCCTCAGTGGTTCCTCACAGGGTTTGTGTTCCCAGCCCCTCTCCAGCCTCGTTGCCTCCTCTGGACACGTTCGAGTGTCTCAACGTCCTTCCCAAACTGAGGGACCAGTGCAGGGCTGCCCTGGGAATGTTGCACCACCTGAGAAATCCCTGTGAAACAGGCGTCTGGTGTGAGATAATAACCTCCATGGGACAGCCTGGCAGGCACAAGTGTTCAAGGGCGCCCTAGACACAGAGCAGAGAGTCTTAAAATAACTCCCTGGGCTTTGCAGGCCAAAGTTCATTGCTCCCCAACCTCATGGTGTCAGGACCACAAAGTGTCACCTGTGACTGAAGTGCAAAGGAAAACTGAGGTTTGGAGAAAACATCAGTCTGTTACTGGTACCTGATGATCCCTTTCCAATGCTTGGGGCACATGGGGAATGAATAAGGGATGGGGCCTTTGTTCTGTTTCATTTGAACTCCCTTTCACATTGGAAAGTGTCACTTTTGAATCCGGGTGTAATTTCTGGGAGAAACTTAAAAACACCGTGACCCTCAGAGGAAAGGAAACCTCAATTAGAATCAGCAATATCAACAGAGGAAACTGAGAATGCAGTATCACATCTTCCAAGTGGCAAAGCATTGAGACCAGATGGCTTCAACTCAGTTTTGCAAGTATTCACGAGAACATCTGGTTCCTTGAATGCATCAGCTGTTTTACCTCCTTCTGAGCTGCAGTAAGTTACTCATTTCTCATGCTGCCACCCCTTACAGAGAGTCCTAAAGAAAGGCTAAAATCAGTGTGCAATCCATGACTACTTAGGCCTGTGATTTGTCAAGAAACTGAATCTTACAAATAACAATCAGCTTTACTTCCTTCAGTCAGTGATAACATCAGGAAGATGCTGTACCTCAGCTGTTGGGAAAACTTTGCAAGAGCTTTGCTTTGATGAGATGAGTTCCTGGCTAAAGACCCCCCCCCTCACCATTCATGGCACTGTTGACATTTCAGGAGGCTTTTTTAAATGTTTTAATTGCTTTGGAGTATAAAAATCATTCTGAATTTTAAGAGGGAGAAGGGAAATCCTGTGCAGAAGCTACTTTTTGTAGATTTACAGTGTTTTCTCATGATCTCTGCCTTCTTTCATTGTTCATCATTGTTCACTATGCAAAGAGAATTTCATTGCATAGTACACAATGGTGGTACTAGGAATTGCCTTGGATTGGTTCTTATGACTAAATGCCTTTTATTTGTGGCCTTTGCACCAGAAATATCATGGCAGATTACTGCCAGTTTTGTTTTCTGGCCTAGAAACCTCACAGGTGTGCCAAAACCAGTATTAAGCAAAAAGCCTTGGAGTGTCATACACTATAGTTGTAGCTTTCTGTTTTAAATGTGCTGTCTTGGGTGGTAATGGGATGGATTGCAGATTGCCCTGGGCTGAAGCAAGAACACACTCATTTTGCAAAATGAGTGTATATACAAGGGAGAAGGAAAAAATGGGATGTTTTATGGGGTTTTTATTACTTAAGAACCTCCAGTCATAAATAATGGGTATGGTATTTGATCCAGCAGTGTGTAGGAAGTAGGAATCAATGTGAACTTCATTCTGGAAATGCAGCCTGTGGGTTTTCCCTTCTCTGTGCTATATAAATGCAGAGTATTTCAGAACTCTGAGTTCCCTGCACAACTGCCCTTTTCTCTCCTCTTTCTCTTTTGATAGATGTGATTTGCTCTTTCTGCTTGTTGATTAAATAAACCAAAGAAAATGGTAACAATTTTTTTTGATTGATTTGAAAGGCTTGTAAGGTGTCATATTTGATTTACATATTTGATAGAAGGCAGAGCTTTCATCCTTTGGACAATACACTTTTAGCAGAGCTTATGATGTTTTGGGTAGTGGGGGTTTTTTGAGCAGTGGTATTTACTCTTGGAATAAAGCAGAGCACAAAATTGTTCATACAGCCAGGAATTTATTAAGGTAGCAACACTGGCACGTGTAAGTGCATTTCATCCAGTCCTTTTGTTACAGCAACAGTGACATCTTAAACTGGAGAGGTTTTGGCAGAGGCTGCCAAGCACTGGGTGTTTATTTTGTTGTTATTTCTCCATTTGTTTTTAATGACAACCTCTGGCACTCTTGACAGATGCCTTCTGTTTGCTACTCCAGAGAGCAGGCATGGCCCCTTGAGAGCTTGGCAAGACAAGAAAGGGGGTATGTGACAGGTGCTAGAGCAAAGGACATCATATCTGTACCGAGATTATCTCTACAATATGAATCCCCCAGAGAAGCAAAGCTTTGGAAAAGACCACTTGCCTGCCTTAACCAAAAATGGGCATTTAAGCCCATGCCAGAGGCTGTTGTCCTAAATAAACTAGTGCTGTGTCTTCTCATGTCATTTTCCATTCCCAACAACTTTTAAATTAGGTCCAATCTATTTATCTTTTTTTTTTTTTCCCTTGCTTAGACATTTTAGAGCAATGATTTTTCATTCTTCTCAGACAGCTGAGTTGGAAATGGACTTTTGCAGGATGATGGTCCTGTCAGTGATGGAGAAATATGGAGTGTCAGGGTATGATGAAATATCTTCCAGTTACTCTGGCTTTCTCTGTGGGAAGCTGGCTAAAGGCCAATTGCAGTGAGCCCTGGAATATTCTGTAATTAATGAGTGAAAGCTCCCACCCCTGAGAAGAGGCACCAGAGTAGCACGTCAGCAGGTGTGGCTTAAAATCTGTCAGAAATGAAAATACTGCGTGCTTCCATGGGATTGTGGGTGTGCAGAGTGGTCAGAAAAGAGAACTTGAACTCACTGAGAAGAGGGGAGATTTTCCAGTGACCTCAATTTGACTTCTAAACCCAGCAGTGCATTCTCCATCTGCCCCAGAGCCGAGTGGTTCTGAAATTCTGGATTACCAACTGATTGCCACTAAATAGTCAGCAATGGCTTTTAGGGAGAGGCAGCTGCAATGTCCTGTAAGTTCTGTGTCCCATAAACTTGCAAATTCTCTGGGATTGATCATCTGGCATTCTAATTGCTGTTTGTATAAAGAGATGAAATCCCTATAAAAAGGTGCCACGTTTAGTAAACTGAGACAAACTGAAATCCAAAGAAACCAACTCTTTTGTGGTATGATGTTGAGAATTTTAAACTTGCTGTGCTAAAGGGCACAGACCCACAAGAAAATACTATATTTAACCTGAGGCTGTAATAAAACCTTCCAAAATTAATTCATAATGCTAAGATTAAAAATATGTAGTTTAATTTAAAGTGTATAATATCACTAATTAAAAAAATTAAAGTTTAAAGTTTTAGAATATAACAATATCTAGAGAGCAAAATAAAAGTTTTAGAACAGTAACTAATTATTCTTCTTCACCTTTTTCTTCAGGAGTTTAAGTAGTATTTTGTAATTAGACAGAAAAATCCACATTACAGACTTCAAGTGATCAGTTATTAAGTTAGAAGTAAAAATAATTTAAGTGCCATTTCTTAATTAGACAGTTTAGCCTTAAAAAACCTTATAACAAAAAATAGTTAACTATTTTGTAGCTTATTAGTAAAATACTGTAAAACTCACAACTTGTAACATAAATAAAAATAATAAACATCTAAACCTAAACACAAAATACTGTCTCAATATATATATAGTATAATATATAGTATATAGTGTGTATATATATAGTATAATAACATGCACTGAGACCCTTTCTAGGTTTTTCTCATTGATTACAGGCATTATCTGCTTCAATAATTTAAGTACTATATTGTATTGTATCAATCAAGTATTTTTCCAGTTCCTAATTTCCAGGCTGGGAGCTGATAACTAAGTTATCTTGACCAAGAAACAGTTCAGGAATGACAGTTATTTGGGTATTAATTAATTTTCCTAAAGGCCTTGATTAATTTAAAATCCACATGAGTCTCTTGTATTTATATTTGTCTTTTTGAGCATTTGGTTGGCCTTTAAATGGGTCACTCCATTTTGTACTAGTCATATATTAATAATATACATGAGCACTGATTTTCCACAAGTATAAAGTTCAGTAGTGACAGAAATATTTTCAGGTTATCCAGGATGATTTTATATTTGTTCCAAGTGAAAATACTTTAAAGAGCAATTCAGTCAAATTAACACAATAGGTATTTCTGCAGAAGGTGCTGATAAAAGCATTGCAGTGGAGTTAAATTTAGTTGTTATTTGAAGGGCTGCTTGTGCTGCTCATGGCATTCATTTCTGGTCCTTGGTAGAAACTCTCATAGGCCATAGGAGGCAGTGAAAGACATTTCAGGTTATCCACATGGATTTTTCTGGTTTTAAGTGATACACAAGGAATTCACACGTGCAAACAATCACAGCAAACACATGAAAACATTTGAGAGCAACAGCAAAACGTATTTGTAGTCTTTGAGAAATCTCACTTGCATGGAGAGTGAAGAAACTCAAAGCCTAGAGTTAATTCTTCATTACAAGTTTCACCCTTAACACATTACAAGTGTTTGGCACCACCAAGAGCCACAGTCAGGCCAAAATATTGACTGTAATAATTTGTATAATTAGGCTTTGGTTGTTACAGCTGTTAGTAGAGTACCATGTAAGAAGACTGGATGTGTTTTATTTAGAAGGATGCTGACACATTCACAGGGTTTTCTAGAAATTCATCAGTCACAAGGTTAATTGCACAATGTATCAACAAACAAACAGAAACTTCTCAAGTCAGTACATCCTTCTGCAAATTCAGAGCCAAGTTAAAAGTTAAAGACTCTTCTCTCTCTTTAATATGTATTTTTCCAAGCAGTGAGAGAGAAGCACAGAGGATGTTCATGCTAACATCCCATCCACTTTCTGCCGTGCCTCCTGTCTGACCCAACATGCTCTTCACAAAATCCAGGCAATGCATTCACCATGAGTCAAGTTCAGCATAACCTTCAGCCAGGGGAAGCACTGAAAGCTCTCAGGGCATGTCTGCTTTTTAGTTCAGTGTCTTGCTTGCTCAGGCAAAGTGTATTGGATATTTAATGAACAGTTCAAAATTATTGGGAAAAAATTCTGAGGGAAAGAACAGCATGTTTTTGGTATCCCTTATTTATAGAGCTCTGTCTGCTCTCCAGCTTCTCTGCATCCAGGATACTTGCATTGGGGTCATTTCTGAGCTAGGTATTACTGGAGGAATAATAATAATAATAATAATAATAATAATAATAATAATAATAATAATAATAATAATAATGCATAGTATACCTCTGAGGGAAAAAGTCACCTTGAAGTTACCTGTATGGAACGCAGTTCTGTATTTGTGGGATAGTGGCACGTGCTGCTGATAATCAAAACTTCCCTCCATCAGTGGGATGTGGGTTTATCATTTTCTGATAGGCACAGTCAGTTGTGTATCTGTGTTCATGGCTGATTGATAGGCCACTTTAACAGCTGTACCAAGGGAAATGCTTTTGCCTATGGTGGCTTCTTCTTTATTGGATTTTTAAGATACAAATTTAATAAATCTCAGTTTTAATTAACAAAGTAAATATAAAACTGAGTTATGGCTTTAAAGGGAAAATGTACAGGAACCCCATGACTGCACAGATCTGATTTTTTTTTTTTTTCAGCCTTGAGACACATCTAGTCTTCTGTTTATTCTTGTCTGGCAGAAACATTTCATATGCTAGGAAAGGCTAATTATTTCTGAAAAGAAATCAAAATCATTGAAGAAAAAAATCCTTAATTTTTAATTATAGGTGGTTGTTTATCAGTTTAAGGTTGTTCTCCTGTGTATTTGATATGTGGCCATATTTTTCTTCTGTCTTATTTTAAGAGAGTGCAGTGAGTCTCTTTATGGGGCTTTTCTCTTAACAGAGATTTCTTTAGATCCCTCTGAGTCCCTAATATGCATCTGGCAGGTTTAATTTTAATTTACAGTGAGGATGCTACCTGTGGCCTGCTGGCATGCTGGGGAGAAGCAGCTGGTGCCTGGTGCTTGCATTCCTCTGCTTGACCAGCTGTCATCTGTGTGTCAGAGCTGGGCAACTAAACTCAGATTCAAGCTTGCTTGGACTTAAAGCACTTCTTCCATAACTCAGGAGCAGGTGCAGAAGAGCAACTGCAAGAGAGGTGTCAGCACCTGTGGCAGGGTCCACTGGGTCCTGGCAACACTGCCAGGGCACTCTCAGAGATAATATTTTGCATCCCAGACTGGTAAAAGTGCGACTCCAGAGATCTCAGTGTGGCTGCTGGAGCCGTGGGCACTTTGTGCCTCTTGTGCCAAGTGCTGGCATGCAGTCAGGGACATTTCTCCTTTGCTCACCTTAGGCAAAGGGGCTGGAGCTGGCTCGGGGTGAGCTGACACTCCTGCCAGTGGAAGGGCTTGGACAGGGGGAGGAGCTGAGCTGGGCTTCCTTATCCAAATTCTTGCTGTCACCCAATTCTTCTTCCCTGGTGAACCAGCCTACCCCTTCCCAGACAGTTTCACACCTGGCAAATTCACTGGAGAGATGGATACAGAGGGAGATGGTGCCCTCAGCTGGGGCCCTGAGCACTGAGCCCCATCCCAAAGAAAGTGCTGCTTTTCCAGCCTTGGGAAAGGCAGAGGAGGAACATTGCTTGTTACCTGCAAAAATTCCTCAGCAATCCTAAGCTCCCCTGGGAAGTACCTGGCAGCTTTTGGGTGAAAAATAACCAAACATCTAAAAACTGCAGCTGGAGTTGGCAACACACGCACCTTGTGCAGTGGCCCAGTGGGAGTTCTGTTGAACCACTGAGGGGTATTAGCTGGAAGGGTTAGAAGGGTTAGCTTTGCTTTCCAAAAAAAAAAAAAAAAAAAGTGTCTTGCAAACACCCAAACCTGTAATTAAGTCCATAATTACTAGGATGGTTTTTAAGTGGATGTTGGTCTAATTCATGTGAGAGTATGAGTTCTTCCCAAAATGCACATGTACCAGCACTGTCGTTTCCAGAAATCACTCAGGCAAAATGAGGAGACAGGCTCTAAGAAGGTGTGGGGAGGGTGGTTTGGGAGCCTTTTTATTTTCTTCTCTTGTCACTGTGCTCATGGAATTGGTTATTTTCTCTGAGCACCCACCCAGGTGCTCAGCGTGTGTGGGACTGTGTCTGGGAGACTGGCTGATAAATTTGACAGGCTTTTTATTATCTTTATTTTCATTTAAACATTGACATCACATCTCATTGCCTTCTCTTGGCTGTAATTAAAGATCCTGTGGAATTAAGAAGCATTAAATTCCTTGAGATTTCAGCCTTGGGAATTTGCCCAGAGGCACACAGCTTACAGGCCTTCACTAGGCTACACTTTCCTGGAGTCACCTCCCCCTCCCCTGCTTCATCCAAGCCTTTGTTCAAAGGAACCATCTTTTCAATTTTGCTAATTAATTGCTCTTGCCAGCCAACAGATGTTTTGTAGCCTTTGAAGACCAGGCATAGCAAGGTTTATAACTTCTGCAGCCTTACACTGCCTTTGCAATTTGAACAAGGACACCTGAAGCTCAAGAGAAAAACAGGTTATTAAAGACAAATAAAGAGTTACAATAATTCCAAGAACACCATCCCTCCCTATACTGGATTGGGTGAATATTCCCATCCCTTTACCAATATTTTTTAAGTTCTGGGCATGGTGCTCCATGGACTGAGAATGAAATTACCATTCAGGAGATCTTATAGAATGATTTATTTGTTTATAATTTGTGATTTTAAAGGCCTATGGTAAGAGAAACCACAAAGGTAACCTTGGGCAGTGCAGGGGAAGAGATTCAGGATTGAATCTGACTTAGCTGAGCCCTGAGGCTGGGAGAGGAGTTGCTTTGGTTCCCCCTCAGCAACTCTGCTCACATCCCATGGGCTGTTCAACTGCTCCCCCTCTCTTGTGCAGGGTTATTTGGGAAGGGCTTTGGCAAAAAAATTACTAAGACTTGTTCTTATTGCTAAGGATAGCAGTTAGTACAGCAGAATTGGTGGGTCAGGGCACTTGATCTTCCCTCCTGTTGTCTACATTATTAAAAATGATCTCACTGAAACAAACACCATCAATCAGTGCCAGCTGCAGTTTAGCAGGAGTGTAGACAAGGACAAACCACACATTTGCTGCCTGCAGAGAGAGACTGTTTGGGCTGGTTTAACTGCAGTAAAACTCTGGAAGCAAACTGATCCTTCTGCCAGGAAGAAAATATATATTCTGCTATCAAATATGGCCAGGAAGGCAACCCACACTCCTGGATACAGAACAGGAATGGGTCAGAAAATGCCACTACTGAGAGCTGAGTATGTCCTGTTAGTGGAGCCAGATCTCACTGCAGTTTTACTTCTGTGTCACAACAGGCCACAGCATCTCTCCTGATCTACTGCAGCATCACTGAGAGCACTTCGGGTTCACTGCAATGCCTCTGCTGGGGGAAGAAAGGGGTGTCTTGGGAGAATGTTTGTAACCATCAAAATAGTGATGGAAGGAAAGAAAGAGGGGTTTTGTAGGCACTCAGGGTGTGGTGATTGGCAGTGGGGCTGTGCTGTGGCACACAGGCTGTGGTGATTGGCAGTGGGGCTGTGCTGTGGCACACAGGCTGTGGTGATTGGCAGTGGGGCTGTGCTGTGGCACACAGTTTGTGGTGATTGGCAGTGGGGCTGCAGCCCAGCCTCATCCCCCATGGGCACAGCTGTGAGAAGCAGGTGAGCAGCATTGACAGCAATGAGCCATGGAGTGCCCAGGTGCACTGAGCAACCACCAAAGGGAGCAGAGGGCACACAGGTGCACTGCATGAACAGGAGGGTATAAAAGGCTGGGCTGAAGGACAAGAAGGGCAGATGCTTGCAGCCTTGTGAAGTGTCCTGGTGTTACTCTGTATGGGCAGGTGCCTGAAGCCTTCTGCTGTGGTAAGGTGTTACTGTGTATGGGCAAATGCTTAAAGTCTTCTGAAACTCCTCTGTGTATCGTGGCTGTCTCAACTGTGACATGTGCTGTGACAGGTTTTTATTGTTGCTTTTAAAAAGCCAGAATGGAGGGTGAGATATTGTTAAAATTAGGATTGGTGGAGGATGAGAAGAGCTCCTATTTAAGAGCAGCTGGAAGAACTAGGAGACACTTGAGGAGAGTGATGGTGGTCCTAAAACAGGGAATGCACTCACCCTGAACTATCTCTTGTGCTTAGCACTTTGTCACCCAGTGCTTTAGCTCCCTGTATCCAAAGTGGTTATTTTGGCATGAATTCACATGTGCTTATTTTCCTGACCTGAGTACCTGGTTCAAGGTTAATAGTTTGTCATGGTTTGACACTGGGCAAACACCAGGCACCCATGAAAGTTGCTCACTCACCCTCCCCTGCCACAACAGGGCAGAGGAGAGGAAAAAATAATGAACGAAGTGTTTATGAGTTCAGATAAGGACTGGGAGAAAACACTTCAAGGGCAAAACAGGCTTAACTTAAAGCTGCAAAGTGAATTTATTACTAACAGAATCAGAGGGGGATAATGAGAAGTAATATAAGCCCTTAAAACACCTTTTCTTCCCCCAGCCCCTCCCTCCTTCTGACTGACAGCTCAGGGAGACAGGCTATGAGGGTTTTGGTCAGTTTGTCACCTGAGGTTTTCTTCTGCTGCCCTGGGAGAGGAGCCCTTCCCCTGTGAGACCCTGGGCTCCCTCCCATGGGACACAGTTCTCTGTGAACTTCTCCAGCGTGGATCCTCTCTGCTGAGCAGCAGTGCTGCCACAACTGCTGCACTGTGAGTGCCTCCCACGGCAGCCAGGCCTCCCCAGACTGCTGTGCCCTGGCTCACTCTGCCAGGGCTGCAGTCCTGCAAGGCCAGGCTGCTCCGGCCTGGGAGCAGGGCCCCCTCTCCACTGGGTCTGCCACTGGAGCACAGCCTCCTCCAGGCACCCACTGCTCCAGCCTGGGCACCTCCCCAGGGGCTGGGGTGGATCTCTGCATCCCCCTGGATCCCCAGGGGCTGTTCATGGATCTCTGCATCCCCCTGGATCCCCAGGGGCTGTTCATGGATCTCTGCATCCCCCTGGATCCCCAGGGGCTGTTCATGGATCTCTGTATCCCCCTGGATCCCCAGGGGCTGCAGGGGCTCAGCTGCCTCACCATGGTCTCACCAGGGCCTGCAGAGGAATCTCAGCTCTGGCCCCTGGGGCACCTCCTGCCCCTCCTTCTCCCTGACCTTGGTGTCTCCAGGCTGTTTCCCTCACATGTTCTCACCTCCTCCTCTTCTCTGGCTAGAAGGAAAACTGTGCCCCACTTTGTTTTGATTTTCTTCTTAAATATGTTATCACAGAGGCTTTCCCATCTCTCCAATTGGCCCAGCCTTGGCCAGCAGCAGGTCCATCTTTGGAGCCATCAGGGATTGGCTCTGTCAGACATGGTGGAAGCTTCCAGCAGCTTCTCACAGAAACCACCTCTGTGGTCCCCCACTAACAAAAACCAGACTGTGCAAAACCAACACATAGTTTAAAGACAATTAGCCTGAAATCTGGATTTTATTTTACATAGCAGCCACATTGTATTGATTTCCACTGTTTCACTATTACCTTATGACAGATGCACTGAAAATGGCCATAATAAGGTCAAAAAGGTGTGGTCACAGAAAGCATGTGAGTTCTGGGACAGAGAACTGTTAGCAGGAACACATTATCTGTGTTACCACAGAGTCTGTGGCTCAGCCACATAGACAGGCTCCCTGACTCCCCATCAGATCTGAAACCTGATGGAAATGTGCCTTCAAAAGCAAGCAGCAGGACTGACAGAGACCTCTTAGCAATTATGGCAGTTAAAGGGGAAAAAATAGGAGTTGGGATAGTAGAGGCTCAGGCCTTCTCAAATCTATGGATTTACAAAGGAGGTCTTACTGATTACTGTGATTAATGTGCATGTGCCTCACTTTACAGGCCTTCTTTTGTTTATCTGGCTGTCCCCAGCCACAGCACTGGGAGGGCGAGTGCAGTCTAAGGTCTTGGAGATGGCAGGAGCCAAGAATCCCTCCACAGTCCTCTGTGCAGGAGGAGGATTTCCATGTCATTTGCCTAGTTTCAGCACAGGAGAGCCAGGGAAAGGCAGAGGCACCTCCTACCTTAGACAAATTTCAATTAAAATTCCTCTTTGAAGAGTCAGCACTGTATCTCAGGAGAGGTTAATAGCGTGGCACAGAAATGTGAGAGCATACTTGAACAGATCCCATCCAGAAATTTTAAGCTCAGCAGACACAGGCTCCTCTCCTCACAGAGCCCAGAGAAAAGATTAGTTGGGTTATGCAATTGCTGGAGCTGGCATAAAACCAGCTGCATGCCAATTACTAGCCTGTATGCAAATACTTGTACTGAAATTCAGGATGCAGCTGGACGTGGGTCTGGGCACCCTTCCAGGATTATTCCCAGCCACATTATGACAGTTTTGAAAGAGAAGGGCTCTATGGAGCCAGTAATTTTTTTACAGCCTTTCAGAAAACGGAGGAGAGTACCACTACATCCAGATCTTGACTATTTTTTTTCAAAGAGAGAAGGAATTTCTGCCTGTTGATGCCAATCAGGATGTACTTGAGGCACTTGCACTCCAAGACAGAAGGCCATCAGTCTGTATGCCAAGTTTAAGGCCTGAGTGCCAGATGTGCTTGGGATAGGAAGCAGCCTGCTTGGTTTGTCAGAAGAGTTGGAGAATACACCACCAGATAATGCCAGAGCTGAAGCTCTTGGGGGTGCTGCAGGGAAGCCCTGCTGCATTCAGATGCCCCTGGCCCTGCTGAGGTTTCTGTTCCTACTGCTGCTTGACTTCCATGTGGAAAGCTGGCCTGGAAGCAGCAGCCATGCCAGACAAACTGCCATGCAGCATTTACTGTCCTAGAAAGAGCTGATGCCAGGAGAAAAGGGACGTGGCAGTCTCACAGTTCCATATCTCAGCTGATGGATGTATGCCACCAGCATACATTAAACATGATGTAATCATTTGATCAAAATATTATATAGCAAATGTCCTGGCAAGGAGAGGCTTTTAAATGCTTGGGTCTGTCTTGGCAATACAAAAGTGAATCAGTCTAAAAATGCAGCCTCGTCCTGGCTGAAGAAATGAGATGAATATCCTGTGAGGAGAGAACTTTGTGAAAACTTCAGGGGAAAAAATAACAGTAAGTTCTCTCAGTGCTATTTCTCAAATTTGGCCCACAGAGATGATGTGAAATGTAAGATAGTATTCAGTGGAGAGGTGGTTTCAATGGACCTCATATCTATTATATGAACCTGAACATCAGTTTCCTCTTTTTCTGCCCTGGAGTAGGACCCTCTCTCCAGTGCTTCCCCATATTTCTTCAGATTCTCTTGAATGTTGTCTGCCTGCCCTTGACATCAGGGAAGCAAGGAGGTGGAGTGAGTCCCTGTTGGAGCAGAGGGACAGCAAAGTTTAGGTTCCTGTGTCTTATACCAGAACTCTGAGCAGTCAGAGGTGAAGGAGGATGAGTGAAGAATGCATCTGCAGTCTTGACACCTGGACTGGTGGCTCACTGAAGAGTTTGTGGAGGAATCTGCAGCTGGTGGAAATGCCCTGGAAGCCCTAGGAAGCTCTGCTGGCAGTAACTCGTGTTGTTGTACGGGCACTCACCTGGAAAAACATTCCAGTCACAGCAAAAGCTCTGGAGAAATTATGAGCAAAAATGAATGTGAAACAACCATAGTGAGTCAGGAGAGGTGGTTTGTGTGTCAGCTGATCAGTGGGATGCTGTAGGGCATTTCAAGAGGGCACACAAAGTGACACTGGGGTTTGTTCAGCCTTCACTGAACAAATTTGGAGGGTGCCTGATGCAGAAAACAAGGGTTGTGTTGTGAAAGACACAGGCAAGGCAAGTGCTGATACAGCTGCTTTGGGTCATTACACCAGAGTATGTCCTGTAGGATGCTCACTGTTAAAGATAACCAGGCAGCAGAAATAAATTCCAGTACTGGGGTATCTGTCAGAGCCTCCAGGCTTTCTGGGGCCTGCTGGGATATCAGGGAGACTTTGCCCTGTTGGTGCACCCAGTGCACAATGTATCATCACCTCTTGTGCTCCTTCTGTGAAAAGGGCAGAGGAAAGATGATTTGGTTTGGATTCAGAAGGTTTTAATGGTGTCTGAATACTTGGGTGTCCTGGCTGAAATCCATACTCAGAAGTGTGTTTTTTGGAACAGCTGGAAGGAAAGTGGTGTGTCATCAGAAGAGGCACACAGCAGTACCCTGCAGAACCAGCTCACCTCTTCATGAGTGTGCTCCTGTAACTGGGACACAGGTATCCCCATCAGGGAGGGCTGAAATACCTGAGGATGAAGTCATGGCTGCTGTGAAGGAGATGAGTGCTCATTCATGGCTGTTGGCATATTGCTGCTCTCACTGGGCACAAGAGTGTCTTCTGGGGTGAGCCAGCCATGTGTCACTGCCTCCCTAGACAGTAATTTGAAACTCCTCACTGATTCTCCCCAGTGACTTAAATGAATGCAATTTTCATTTTGCTAACCAAAAATCAGAAGATTGAAGGGTAGCAGTTTTGTCATTCTTAGTCCACATGTCCCTTTTGCATGAAATGAGGGACAGTGACACACATTCTGTATTTCAAATACTGGAGCATTTCTTTATATGTGCACATGGTGTGCTTTTAAATACATGTCATCTTCCAGGTGGGTGGTTTGTATCACCAAATGCTTACAAGTAGGTAAAAGTTTAAATTGAAGTATGCTTTGATAAAAATTGAGAGGATTGCTAATGGAGTGTTGAGAGGATTGCTAATGGAGTGTTGTGAATACTGTGGTAGTAGATGATTAATAACTGTAGAAGGACAAAATAATTTGGGTTGGAAGTAATATCTGGAGGTCATCTGGTCCAATCTTCTGTTCAAAGCAAGGTAACTTCAGACAAGAATCATGTTGTTCATTGTTTATTAGAATCTCTAGAGGTGGAGATAGCACCAATTCTCTGATAGGTCTGCTCCTGTGCTTAACCACACTCTAGCTGGGAACAATACTTTTCTCAATTCTAATCAGTGTTTCCCATGTTGCAGCTGGTGCCTGTTGCCTCTTGTCCTTGGGCACTTCTGAGAAGAGTCTGTGCTCCCCTGTAGTCTTTCTTTAGGTAGAAGCTGGCTGTAACTAGAGGTCCCCCTCCCCAGTCATCACTTCTTCAGGCTTGTTCTGCCTCTTTCCCTGACTTGGAGCAACCCACAGGAAGCCCCTTGGATTGTTCCAGTTGTAAGGTTTATATCTGTTAATCTACCTGTCAAGCCCACAAATTATATTGAGTAAACAGTAACTCAAGGCACTTGGCTTCTAACACCAGGTTCAGAATTGGACTGGACAAAGTGAGGCAATTAGCATCTCATCCTGAAAATTAATATCCCTGTAACAGAGCCAATATATTACAGGAAACCTCCTCCTGCAAAGTCAACAGGGTCAAACAGCTTTTGAAAAGCTCATGATGGGAAAAGAATGAGGTGGGTAAAGCTGTAAACAGGTAGTGCTGCTCCTGCAGTTACCATCTGCAAAGGAAATGGCAGGGCTGGGGCTGGTCAGACAGTGTCTGCCTGGTTATTTAGCATCAAGGACATGTAATGCTGATGACAGGGGTGTGGTTAACAAAGGTAACCTTGATTTGAAGCTCCCTTGTCAAAGCAGAGTAATTATTACAGAGCAGAAAGTCTGCAGAGTGGAGGGGAAGGGAATGATTTAAAAGTAAACCTAGGCCTGGGTACTTCAGGGAATCAAGATCCAAGTAGGCAGAAGCTGCTGTGCTCACTGGAAGTAAAGGGAGAAACCACTAAGATCAGTGAATCTAGCAGGATTAGGAACAGAGACCATTTCCTTTAGCACAAGCCAAGTGTATTGAGTGAAAAAAAAAAATTTACACTTTCAGAACAGGACTGTTTCTGATGAGCAGAAGCACATCTTAAACTGAGTTCACACCCAAGTGTTTTCTTCCCTTTTGGATGGGTTTGGGGCTTTTGTGTTACTTGTTGGATTCAGCTGTTGCTACCTCTCTTCTGTAGTATTTTGGATCACTTTGTCCATGCACAGACCCTTTAGGGCCACGTGTCTGACACACCTTGTGCCCAGAGGGTGCAGGGTGAAATGGTGTCCAGGAGCCTGACGCAGCCTTGCACACATGTACAGGCACTTCCCAAAGGAAAATGTGATCATGGAACACAGCTTGTAACTCTGGGATGTTCATCCCTAAGGGATGGATATTTTGCAGTGTTTTTTCCTTTTACAGAGTTAACCAGGCAAAACCAGGACACCAGGTAAATGATTTGGTGTCTTATTTTAATAAGGCTGTGAGAAGGAAGAATTTGAGGCATGCACACACAGAGGAATAATCCAAGTACAAATGTCTTCTCTGGCTGACCCTGTTCATGAAATAGATATTCCCTTTGAGGAGATGGCCACAAAAGAGTGGCCCAGAGCCTGTTGTCCTCTAATGAAGCAGCTGAATGGTTGCAAGAACCCTGTGAGCCTGTCTTCACACACCTCTGTGGTGAGAAGAGCACCCCATCCAACTCAGTGAAAGGTAGTCAAATGATCCATTGTTACTTAAGCAGCAAAGCAGGTGGCTAGGATTAGAAGATTTATGCTCAGGTTCTGTAATAAGTAGAAATAAATATGCTCAGGTTCTGCAACCCAGTGTTCTTAGTTATTGAACAGTTGGAAGTACAAACCCACAGGCTGCACATAACACTGATTGCTTTTGATAGAAATAAAGAATATCTTGCTGTTACCGTCAAGCCTTGAAACTGACTTCCAGCTAATGACCCAAATAAACTGTACTTGAAATTGTATAATTGAGATCGAAGGCTGTCTGGGGCTTCTGGGTTGGGATATAGATTCCACATCCATGAGCTTTTGAGTATGGTCATTGAGCTGAAATGGAGAAGGTTAAAACTCTCATTTTCATTACCAAACACCCCCATCTCCCAATACAAATGTGACATTTCAATTTTGCACAGTCCAACTCTTCTTAAATCATCTGTATAAAAACTTCAGATCTTGATTGTTGATGGATGAGCTATTGTCTCCTGAAGCACCCAGTTCTCATTACCCTTTAAGACAGAGCTTATTAATGATGGACCTGAAGTGCTTTCCCAGTGGCTCATCAGCAATGAACTGTGCTGAGGGATCAAAAGACTTGGTTTGGCATGAAGTTTCCAGGCCTAAGCTGTTTTCAGATGATGCATTTAGCATCTTGGGTGAAATAGGAGAAGAGATCCCCATGTCTGGGGTATTTATGGTGAAGATGAAACACTGCCAACCTGCAAAGGTGCTTCAGCCCTAGTGAGGCTGACCTTGGAAATTCAGGTGTCATCAGCGTGTGGTATATAATACATGCAGGATATACCTATAGGGTGGGGTGTAAAAGACAGCTGCTTCCTTCATAGCCAGCTTGAAAGGTGTAAGATATATTCTGGTTTGCTTTTGAAGTGGTTAGAGCAGATTTAGCCCAGTTTTTGCTAATTAGCTCCCTCCCCTTTGCCTGCCCACTTCAGAGCTAGTTCTTTTCCCTCTCACCATGTCATCTTCCAGTTCCTAGTGCCAGCTGATTTTGCAGCACCAGAGAAGAGCTTTTAATTTGCAACCTGGAATAGCAATAGCCATTTTATAACCATTTTACAACAATTTTAGAAACAGATTCTACAGCTAAATAGATGTTTACAACCCCCACTGCACAGAAATATACATGAGTAACTTTCACTCTAGGATACATTGCAGAATGAGAACATGTTTTGCCAATTTAACCCACGTTAGAAATTGGATAGCAGACCATGAGGGATTACACTGTACACCAAAAAAAAAGTCAGCTCAATAAAATGCCCTTTTAAGAGATGGAAGAAGAAAAGTGGTTTCCCTTTCTGGTCTAAGCAGATGCCACCCTTGCAGAGCCAATGTCCCTTTGCAGTGATTGTATGCTTCTGGTGGCTGATAATGTGTTTCCAGTGACTTCCATCAAACTGAGTCCCTTTTTGAACTTGGCAGACTAAGTATGTACCTGTCTGTGTTCCTGGCACTTCAGTGTGAGGTGCTTGTGTTTCTTGGTTGCCAGAGACCTGTACATTTCCATCCCTCCTGTTAGTATTGTATGGTAGGTTACCAAAGTCTTTGGGAATGTTTCTCCAGGCTAATGTAAGCAAGAAAATAGCAGCTATAGCAACAGATAATACTTTTCTGTTTTAGCTTCCTGAGTAAATAACTATTTAAGAGAATCTTAATAATATGCAGATATAAGTTCCCCACAATCATTTGAGAGTAATAAGCAAAATAATGACAGAATTCAGTGGTAAGGACACATGCTGAGTTATTTTTGTGTAACTTTGGTTGCAAAATTGTACTGCTTTTAAGCCAGTAGAGTAGTTCTAATAAGGAAGATGGTAAGATTTGTCATTCACTTCAGAACCAAGTGGCAAAAGCCCTTGGTACTGCTCCTTCGCTCGGGGCACGGGGCTGCAGCCCTGGTGCCAAACCAGGAGATCGTGGTACTCTGAAGTGTTACACTTTCCAGAAAGATGTTCAAAGTTGTCTGGCACTTGTAGGAACTCTTTTCCCAGTGAAAGCTAGTGAGTCTTGTGCTTAGAAATCCCTCTTTTGTACCTTGACGTCCCTGAGCAGGGTGGATGCCCAAGGGTAGCACTTGCTGCTAGCGGGGTCATACTTGCACTAACAGTTTTCCAGTGTGACAAAAAAATTGTTTTAGAAGACAAAAATATTCACCCCCAAATGGTATTTAAAGTATGTTTAATTGTGAGCAATCTGGTTTGGGGCTTCTTTGGCAGGAACTGGCTTCTTTGTTCACAGAATTCACTCAGGGACTTGGCATTTTCTCTTCTGCTCCAACCTTGGAAAGAGCTGAGCAGAGAGGCACCTCAGGTGTTGCACACAGGAGAAGAAACCTCTTTTTGCCTGGCTTCTGTTGCTGCCTGCACAGGCAGAGATCCTGCCTTCCTCCTCCTGTTCATTGTTTAACTTTATCTCTCACTTTCAGGGTTGTAAATTAAAATGAGATTATGACTTTATGATGATGAGTTCATTATACAGCAGCTCTATTGTATATTGATTACAGTTGTGCTTCATTTGCTTAACATGTAACAGAGTTTATTAGCTCTTCCCAGGCATTGTTCTTGCTAAGAGAGGGCAAAGAAGTGCAAAATGCATTTTGAGTTGAAGTCAGTGAAGCCAATGCATCTGTGCTGATTTACACACACCGAGGACTTGGTGTAAAGAAAAGGAGGATAGCAGGTTGGATTGGGAAGGTGGAGTGGAAATGAATCTGGGACCCAGAAAGCAGAAAGTCAAATACAAGTGCTCTAAAGATTGTACTAAACTTAAAGTTTGAATCTAATTATTGATCTCAGTGTCACTTAATATCCACAAGAACCCACCTTGGATATTACTCAGGTGTGTTTGCACCTCAGCACATCAATGACCTGGAAACTTTAATTCTGTCACTGGTAAAAAATGATTCAGTGCAGGGAAATTGGAGGTACTGTATCCTGTTTTTGGGAAAAGCAGCAGAAACAGTGCTTGCTATTCAGTGATGAAGCAAGTCAGAGCATTTTTGGGGGTTACTTTTAGTAAATCACAGTTGAAGGTGTTGGTTTCCCTGAAGGATTGTGTATTAAACACTTCCTGATTACCTTTATGCTGAAAAAAAAAATCTTTCTCCACAAATTAAAACTATTAGAATTACTTTTAGATTGAGATCCTGCTATACAAGAATGTGTCAAAGCTCCTAGCAGGAAAGAAACCTGGATAGGTATTGTCATGAGGGGGGTGCTCTTGATACCCAGAAATTGGGCCAGTTGTGTGCCAGCTGACAGAGGAGCTATGTAGAGTTCTGTGTGGGAAGTGGACTGGTAGAGAATTTTCAAAGCTTATAATGTATTGTAATTAGAAAATAGTTGGCTTCTGACTGTGATAGCATGAATTATAACATCTGTATTGCCTCACCCTTCACATGAGACTGGAAATAGAATAAAAATTTTTAAAACACCTCTCAGTTACCCCGTGTCTAAGTCAAAGAAAAGCTTAATCAACAATTGTGTGTGTGTGTGTTTAAGAAGCTATAAATGCAGATTTTACAGTTTTTCATTGTTTTTATGTTCTTTTTAATCAAAATCTGGGTCATAATGGATTAGGTAATCCAGTGTAGCTGGGACAACACAGAGAAATCACCACTAATCATGATTTCAGGTGTTCTTCTAAGCCCCCCTTTCTCCCCAGAGCAAAATTGTTAACAGATGCTGTATATTTTTTTTCTGTGATCATAAGAATATTATACAGACAGATCATTACTATATCTCTAATCTGGACTGTTTTTCTGTATCAGATTATTATCATTGTTCTCATTTATAAGCCCCTTTTCAATGAAAAGCCAAGCTTATAAACCAGAGGTTTCTAAGAAATAGTAATACTGATTAATATGGTAGGAAGATGCATTTACAGATGATCCTTTATTTAATACATTTCTTGATTGGGGGCTGCTTCATTTACACGCTGTGACCTATAAAGCCTGAAATTTAAAAAAGAAATAAAACAGTCATTCCTTTCATGGTGTGTGTAAAGGTTTGCATTCCCACTACAGCTTTTAAAGGTTTTCCTGGCAGATGAGGATTATCAGACTACCTTAATCAGGAATTATTCTTCATGTCTGTGTGAAAAGTGTGGCACTCCTGGCTCTACAGCAGCACTTCATGTCATTCCAAGGTGTCATTAGTAACTAACCTTCAGCATTTCTCTGCTGCAGCTTGAAGCTCTGACACTGAAGGTCTTAGACTCACATTTCCTGTTAACTTTCATGAAAGTCACAGGCATTGTCTCCTGCTTTGGAAATAACAGACAGGTTAAGTAGAGGAATTGTGAATTTGAGCAAGGGTTTAGGGGTAAAAAAAAAAAGTTTTTGCTCAAGAGGAAACTCTGGTGCTATGACCAACAACTGTAAGATCATATTCATGTTGAGATTTGATAAATCAAGTCTTTAGAGACAGGGCAACAGAGCAGCTTTTTAGACAAACTGCTATAAATGTGAAAATAAAAAGAAAACCCAAAACCCCCAACAAAACACAAAAGCCCCACAACCTAAGAAGAACCCCAGAACTTTTACCTGTTCAAAAACCATCTCTAACACAAAGCTTCCAGCAAGGCATGTCCATAGGAGTTTTGGACCACAGTGTTTGAGATTTGGATCGTTGCTTTGAGTGTTTTGGATGATGGTATTGCAGCAGCACAGGCTGTAATATAACATCTTCCCCAGACCTTGTGCTGTTTGGCCCCTTCTCGTGTCCTGTGGGCTCATCACAGCACAGTTCTTTATTGTAAGTTTTAAGCCTTTCTGCAAATGAATGAAATGCAGTATAGTGTGATTGATTGCTTGTGGTTTTAAAGTCATTTAAGTGCTGAAGGTTATTTTACCCACAAAATACAGAACTGTTCCATATGTGATCACACTGGAACAGAAAATAAACAACCGTGTGTCAGTCTTCATCAGGTTTCTTCTGCATGTGAATAAAGGGTTCCTGTTAACAAATCCTGTGAGCTGCTTGTCCTCCAGTTTTCAGATTATTAAATGAGATTACAGTGAGAACTTTTTTTGCATTTAAATTTTGTGCGCTCTCTCCAACACACGTTTTGCAATAGATTGAATCAGCTGTCTGAAGTCTTACAAGTATGTTGTTCTCTTGTTCACAGAGATACTGAATGGAGGGGTCTATGTTGGCCAGAACAAATTTCTCTGCTTTGCAGACACCATTCATTGGCAAGACATCGTGCGTAACCCCTGGGCCTCCAACTTCACTCTGGTTCCAACGAACGGCAGCTCAGGATGTAAGTACTGCTTTTATTCTCAGCCTTGTCATCCCCTCAGCATGAAACTGGATAAATATGGCCACAAGTTTTCCCTGATCCTCTGTTACGGAGAGTTATGTTGGTAAACTTTCCTTTCATTGTTCCCTGCATTTTTCTAAGTTTGTCCACTGCTTGGAGGACCACTTAGTCTGTTCTCAAAAACAGTGTCTGTAGAGGGTATTTGTGAACATCATACATTTTCTGAATTCTCTCTCATCTGCATTTTCTTTTTCTTCTTTTTTGCTAAAGCCACTGTGGAGCTATGGAAGCACATTGTTGTTTGTTTTGCATTTGTTCCTGCTGCTCAGTCTGGTCCTTGAGCCACAATGTTCTGTCTATGGCATGATAATGAACTGCTGGAGTAATTATGGTGAAAGCTCACAGATATTCTGACTTTAGATGAGAAGTGAACCTCAAAGAAATAGTTATCCTGTTGTCTTGTGTGTATATTGTTGAAGAGAGAGAGAGAATTTGCAGAGGATGGGGTGTTCTTCACAATACAACCAATAATTTTCTGTTCTTTATTATGTTTTCTTTATTTTAATGCTTTCCATTCCAAACTTGAAATATCTGTGTGCCTAGGGTTTCTCTATTTCCCTTCCCAAGAATTATTTGCCTTCAGTGAATCATTCTTACAATTCTTGCAGCAATAATGAGTTGTAGTGAATGGTGGTGACAGGGATAGAGAGTGTTTAAGCAAAATATTCCATAATGGAGTAAAGTGCATTCGGAATGAAGGCTGTGCTGTTAAACATTACCCTCAGGATGTGCCAACACTGAAATTCAGAGACAGGCTGGGAAGAAGTTTATATCACGTGTCAAATGTGGCACCACAGTAGACATATTGTTCTGAGCATTCCAGATTTGGGGACATTCTGGATTGCTTTCCATATCTGAAAGGTGTCCCTTGAGGATGTATAAATGACATATTGCCTCTCTAAATTTCACTACGGCCAGGAAACATTTCATTTCTTCTGTTGCATGTTGGCAACTCAGAAAAAAAACCCAAAACATTGAGACTGGATAGGGGCCATTTGATGAGTCCCCATAATTTCTAAGCAGCAACTTGTTTTTAACCAGGTGCTTTGTGGTGTAATAGATTTTATAGAAGGCTGACTTGCTTTTGTATATCTCATCTGCTCCCCTTAATACCAGAGCACAGGTACTTGTGATAAAGCTTCCTCCAGGAGCCTGCCAAGCTGCACTGCTCCTCGACATCCCAGCTCCAGAGCTGAGCCTCATCACTTCTGCCTCCTGGCTGGAAACCTGACATAGTTGTAATGCAGCCAGCTCTCTTATTTGCATCTTAAAAACCCTCATCACTGCTGATGATCAGTTCTAGGCAGAGCTGGTGAAACCTTTGAAGGTGAGGGAATGCCTGTACCCTTTTGAGGGTCATTGCTTCAAGAAAAAGATTTGGTTCTTACTCTGGTTTGTTCTGCAATTGGGTTTTCTTTTAACCTTTCCCAGTTCTTCAAGACAAATGCTTCTACTCTTTTAAAAAAGCAACCAACATCAATACTATCTTTTTGAGTAACAGAATTTTTACAGATGACTCCAGAAGAACTGGAACAAGATTCATTCTGAGTACTTTTAGAAACACACCCTGAAAGCAAAGGCAGCAGATATTAGTGCCCACACACAGCTAGATGAAAGAATGTATGGAGCAAAGTCCAGTTTTCTTCAAACTTTTTTTTTATTTCTTTTGAGTTGTTTTGAAATATATGGAAGGAACAATTTGTGCTTTGCCATTTGTACTTGATAAATAAGATAAACAGCATTATTTCAATGATTGGGATTATTTCAATGATTATTTCAATGATTGAGAGCTGTGTACCAAGTCAGCTTCATTAAGATAGCCACCCAAATTTTACTCTATTTTTCCTTACTTGGGATGAGGCAGTGCACAACTGGACTGTAATTTAATAAACATAAGTCTCTTCTGAGAAACTCAATCCTGTCTCAATACAATTCATGAGTCCTGTGAAATTTGATTGAATTAATCAAATAATCCAAACCATTTGTCTTCACAACTTACACAGGTGAAAATATAAACACCATTATACAAAAAGCCAACAAATGCTTAAAAAGGTCCTAAGGCTTTGGGTAACAAAGAACTGTAACAGAAATCACTATTTAAAATAGTCTGTAGTTAAATACCTGTCTGTGTGTGGGTGCTTGCATATGTACTATGCACACACATAGGACTTGGAGAAATGAACCTTGAATTTTAACCCTGGAAGTTGGTGTAAAATGTCATTAAATAAGGTATATACTTCTCAATTTTGGCTCACATGTCACTTTTCACAAACTGCTAAGGAGTATGAGTGCTTGCTGTGCCCAGCCTTGCTTTTCTCCACTGCTGCAGATGATGCTCAGTGCATTACAAAGTTCTTTTCTGCAAGGACTGTGACTCAGGATTTTCTGGATCCAGCAAGTGTATGTATTTACTGTTTAAGTCTCAGGTGTCTCCTATCCAATGGAAATCTTGGCTAAATCCAGTGGAACTACAGAAGTATGTATTGCTTGGCATTACTGAGAATATCACAATGTCAAAATATTTTGGAAAGAACTACTTACTAGGTTTTACTGTTTATCTACAAACCTTTGTAGGAGGGAACGTGAACCAGCCAATCCTGCTGTGTGAAGCTCAGCAAAGTCCATCCTAGCAGTAATTTAGGGAAGTCTTTGGAAGTGTGAGATCCTGTAAGACCTGGCTAGCAGCATCATGTACCACGTTTAGCCATGACTGGCAGGACTGGAGCACACCTTATACCCCAGGAATTGAGAGGGCAGTGGTAGTGGCTGTCATAGTTGAGACAGAGACAATACAAAGCAACACACTCCTTTTTCAGAAGGCTTCAAACCTGTTTTTATTATAGCATGCATGCTTTTTATACATTCTTACAAAACTCATAAGTTTACACTTTACTCATTGGTCACAAGACACAAACAAAGTGCTTATCAGAATAGGCAGTTGCAGGTTTCTCTTATTTTTCCTTTTTCACTCTTGGTTTCTATGTCAATGACCTTGGTAGAAAATTCTTTCAGGGGTAAACATGGATCCTCTTGTCAAACCTCTCTGGCACACAGAAGTGGCTGTAAAACCTCTTTGACACCTGGCAGTGAATGTGTGCAGAGACAGAGGCTGTGACCTGCCCTGAGTGTCAGGATCTGGTACCTCAACCAAACACAGCACCCAACACAGTTTGGTGCTCTGGCATCACTGGCGTTGCTTCCAGCCATCAGTAGAGGACAAAAAATGTCCCCAGAGGTGTCTACATGTCCAAAAGAGGAGTGCCCAGCCTCAGAGAAGACTCCCATGCTTGCTGGGCTTTGGCCATGGCCAGAGTGGCTGCAGCAGGGTGATGTGGATGCAGTGTCACGTCAGGCACAGCTGGGCACCAGCGTGTGTGGGAGCTCAGGGCACAGCCCTGTCAGGGAGCTGCCACTGCAGGTGCCCATGCTGTTCCCTTTCCCAGCCAGCTGGAAAAGCTGATAATGGTCTGACTTCAGGGATAATTTCGCTTGAACCCTCCCTCGCTGCTCCACTGCAATCAGCAGAGGAAGACAAAAGGGTGGAATGAAACAAAGATGCTCCGAAGTAAAATCAGTCCCCTGCCTCTGTGCCTGTTTCATACCTTGGATCTGCCAATTCTGGCAATCTCCTTCATTCACATCAGTGCTAGACAGAAGAGAATATGGCCAGTGCACTCTGGGAATAAAGCTCCTCTGATTCCCTTCTTCACAGGCTTTCATTGTCACATCAGTGCTAAGGAGCCAGTTGAAAAGGCCATGGTGTCTTAAACACTGACAGAAATACTGCAGACATGTGAATCCTGAGTGCTGCTTCTCCTTTTTTCTTCAAGTTCTGATCAAATGCATGCAGAAGAGCTCGTGTTGGAGGCCTGAGTGACACGGTGTCACCGTTCAGATGCACAGAGGCGGTGGCTGCTGGCGCAGCGCTCGAATAAACAAACCCTGCACCAGGGGCCACACGTGCTTCAGCTCTCCCAGGACACAGCCTCTGTGCCTGGCATTTTGACTCGCACACACCCTGAAATATTTACTGCTTGCACCACCTTCCCACACTGGTATCTCATAGCTGAAGCTTTTGGAATTAGTTGTAACTTGAAAGCAGCCTACTTTTCTGTTTGCCTGAATTCTGCACTGCCAGCCTGGGGTTTTAGGCTGAGCACATCGCAGTGGGAATCTCAAAAGCACTTAACTCTCCAAGGAACAAAATTTTCTCTTTAGGTTTGCGTTATTGAAATTGTTTCTGCAACAATGCTGAAAATCTATTTTCCCTCCTTCCACAAATCAGCCATGAATTCAAGCATTGGCCAAACATGCTGAAGCCTTGCTTTGCAAGAGCCTATTCCCCTGTTAGCACATCCACTTTTTGGATGCAGTCCCTTAACTGAAGAGCTAGAGCTCTGCTCTTCAGAGGTAGAAACCCAGGGTGCAGATCCCAGCAGGGAAAATAAATAAAGCAGAGGAAAAGAATGAGGCTTCTTGCCTAAAATGCCTCCAGATTAGTAGAGCTCTTTGAGCAGCTTTTGGGAAAGTCCAGTGAAAATCTGGCTGCTTTCATCTGTGTCTTCAATATTCTCCTCAGTTTTGTTGTTAGCAGGAGCTGGACAAACCACATTTTGTCAGGTGAGCTCTTTTACAGCATTTAACAAAGTCCATAGTATTAAATTAGAATTTTCAGAGGAACTTTTCTTGGAGCTTTTGTTTTACAGAAAAGCTTGTAGAGTTTGAATTATTGCATTGAGGTCACTTCCATAGCCAATAGCATGTGTTCAAATCAGTCAGAAATGCTCTTAGAAATATTGAAACTACAGATGCGTGTTCACGATAGAGCTGGTGACTGGTGGCTGGTAATATGGATGCAAAAATCATTCTAAAATTTTCAAGTTTAAAAAAAATTAAGTTGCTTCTCAAGGAGTTGTTTAAAAAAATGCTGGACTTTCTTGAAATTCAATTCAAGTATTTTCTTGAAACCAAGTTTCTGCTCAGTCTGAAGTGTAGTGAGATCTCTGGAAAAAATTCCCTTTGTCGATCTGGCTTTTCATCTGAGTGCCTGTCAGCTGTGAATAAAGCTGGAGTTTTTGGCAAGGTACTTTTTCAGGCAGAACAACTTCAGTTCCTTGCTCTTCACAGCCTGGTGCTCTTCTGCCATTGCTTTGTATCTAATTGCAGCCTGTGGTGTGAGAGCACCCCAGTCTGAGCTGTGCAGAAGCACTGCTGCAGAGTTACAGGGAGAAAAGACTTGGTCTGCAGGGCTGTGCCTGTGACTCAATAAATCCCATGGTGTATTCCAGAGAAACGCTGCTTGAAAACTCCTCTCTTCCAAAATTTGGCTCTTTTTTGCCTATTGATTCACAGATTTTTCAAGATCAAAAGGAGCCTTGAAACATCATTAGTTGTATTTTCTGTATGCAGAGGCCTGGAATATCAGCAGCTTGCCTGGTGTGGAGCTCAGTGACTTCCCTGACCACAGCTTATCTTCCAGCCTGGCTTTGAGGTCCCAGTGGCCGTGGTGCTCTGTGCACTCTCCTGGCACTGCCCTGGAGCTTTGCACAAGTGCAGCTGTCCCTCCAGAAGTTGGTTACTTGCCAGTATTAAAAGGAATAATAGCAGCTGCCTTTAATCTGAGCACAATTTTAAAGAACAGATGTTGCATCTTGCACTTTCTGTGGCTGCTCAAGGAGCCCTCCTAGCCAGCTTTTTCTCTCTGTGTACTGTGTCATCAGCTCACCTCCTGATCTTCTTCCAAAAGCTGGACAGATGGAGGATCTCCCATCTCAAGGAGGAATTTCTTTCCAGCCCCAGAGGAATTTTCATTGCTCATCAATGTAAACTGTCTTTTTCAGTTTGCTTTTAGAAGGCTGAAGCCAAAGCGTGCGTGGCATTTTATTCCTCATATAACCAATAGAAGTAAAAATTATACCCTTTGTGTTTCAGCTTCATGTGAGGAATTTGGTGTTCAGGCAGTTCTGAGATCTGTGTGCTTTAGTGTCTCCCTTTTTTCTCCCAGCAAATACAGCCTGTGTGTTCTGTTCTGAAATATGCAATCTTATGTTTGGCTCCATAAAAGTCATTTGGTGTGAATGACTCCAGCTTAGCTGCCAGTCTGGCTCACTCTCTGATACTGGCTGCTCCTCACTGTAATTTGCTGGGATTTCACTCTTCTTGTCATCTGTACACTTTATTGCCTGGCATATTTTAATAATTTCTAAACCTTTGTCTGGAATATTAAGAAGTGTCAGTCCTGGGGATCCCTGGGGAGCAACACCCCAATTGTATTATAATTGCTCATTTACAGCTACTTTTGGAGAGTCCCCAGTTAGCTGGGTCTCATTGCATTTTTCATGTGTTTTATTAATATTGAAACATAGAGACAAATCTAATTAAATGTTTACTATTTAGCCCGTGCTTTGCATTTTAATTAAAGGAACAAAAAATGGACTTCCCAGTTGTGTAGCTGCTTATGAAGTCAGCCCTCAGTGCTCTTGGCAATCCAAGCTGTCAGTGACCTTACCTGGGAGCAGGGGTCTTTGGAAGCATTGCAGCTCAGTTTGACATACTTATCCCTCTATTTGGTTGATGGGAGTCAGTGTGAGCTCTGTAATTTTTGTCTTTTTTTTTTTTTCCCTTAATTTTTTCTGTCACACTGTGAGTTGCTTTTTGAAGTTAACTTGCCCCCAGCCCCGATAACTGAGCATTTGTTGGGCCATGTTCTAGTGCCAGTTTTCCACATGCTAGCAAATGGAGTAATAGGGTTTCTAAAATATACTTCTTTCAAATATTACAGAAATTGGAACAATCTGGTAGAAACTGAGTTTAGCAGATATGTCTTTATGTCAAACTAATTTAAGGCCAGAAGCTCCTTATATATTTTTTTTAATTGTTATAGGAGAAAATCTCACATGTGGGTATATGTATATTCTTCTCAGCATATGTACTATATTCTTGTCCTGTGTTTCACAAGGAGTATGAGTTAATATTTGCATGGAATTTTGGATAAGTGATAAGCTTTGTATTCTTGCTTGGGTATTAAGAGTCTCTGTTTGGAGTTGCCAGCAAGGGATGTGGGTGCATTTGTGTACAGGTGTTTATTGCAGCTACAGAATGAGGCCTGGCAGATGGGCAGCCCCTTGATTTAATGTTCAGTAGTGACCTTGTAACTCTTCACAGAGCACAGTAACTCAGCTTTTGTACCAGAAGTTGCCATATTAGAAAAGGATCATTTTTACACTCATCTGGAAATTTATACTCAGATCAGACCACTGGGTGTTTAACTCTGAAGTAATTATGTGATAGCTATGAAGAATAGGGGTTTGTCAGATCCTTGCCACCTCTCCCAAAGCTCCTGACCTTGCACCAGTTCTCAGGTGTGCTGTGCCTGAACTGGATAAAAATGCTGTTCATGTCCACCCCAGTGTTTTCAGCTGGGCCACCCAAAACAGATTCCTGCTCCAGACCAGTCCTGCTGCCCTTGGGAAGCCACAGCCATGCTGATGAAATATGGAGGCTTGGATCAGAGCAGGAGAAGGATGGAGTCCTTTCCCTCAGATGTAAAAAAGCCATTGGTTAGTAAGGATTGAAGGAGGTTAATGCAGCGAAATTAAAAGTACAAGGAAAGCTTTCCTTCAGAGCAGTGGGTGCTTCTGTAACAGGAGACAATTACATGTAAATCCTGAGTGTTTGTAAACCCCCCAACCCTCAGTACCAGGACACAGATGAGATAACCACATTTTGTCCAGTTATTCTTGCAAGGTATTTTGTGTTTTTTTCCAAGCCATGAGGATTTTGCTCTGCAGAAGGCCAGAGTAACAGCAATATATTTATGTATGCTGCTGAAAAGAGGGAAGTGACTAATTCATGCTTAAAGCCACCTTTCAGAATAGCTAGTGTATCATTTTTGGTGTACATCTAAATTGGAAACTACCTACAGAGAAAATGGCATTGCAGAAAGTACACCCTGAAGACATTTGTTATTGCAGAGTTTGTTAAATTATAGCCTTTCATTGAGGTTATTACTTGGAGTTCAATTAACATTTTAAATGTATGTTTGGAGACCAGCAAACAGGGCCTCAGCAGACCAGAACAGTTCCCTACCACCAGCATCACCATGGCAAAGCAAAGCCAGGAGGAGAAGCTGTTCTTTTCCATAAAAAGCCACAAACATTTTGTGAAAGCTCCTTCCATGTGGCTTCACGGGCTTAAAGCACTGCACTTCAGCAGCAGTTATGGTTTCATGGACATCTCAGTTGGAAAGAGAATTTGTATCAGACAGAAAGTCCCACATCTGCCTTTTGTTCAGGCTGCTTTTTGGAGGCTGCTTTTTTGGAGGCTGCTTTTCCTTCCATTAAGGCATCTCTAGTGCAGACATAATTTATTTATTTACCTGGAATTGAAAGGCAAATACAGTAACAGAAAAATTTGATTTTACAGAATAGTCTTTGCCAAGCAGATATATCTGAAGATGGAGGAATACATGAAATCTAGTAGTACAATGAACTTGATTTGCATTAGAGTGGCAAGCTGAACTGCTTGAAGTTGCCTGTAATGTTTTTTCCTCAGCCCAGAACAGTGTGTTTTAAATAAAGGGAATCAGTTTAGCTTTCTAGTAAATACCTTCAGCCAGCATTTTCAGAAGGGATTTCTCAATTGGTGACTGCCCTTGAAAGAGATTTGAAAGGCAAGTGGACGTGGCACCTAATGGAAATACGATGCCTCTCACAGCTGAGTTACTGAATAAAAAGTAAGTAATGAACACAAATAAGAAAAAATAATGCTGTGAGGGACAGAACTCCTTATGCTGCCAGACCCCAGCAAAGTAACTGCTACAGACATGGGGATTTCCAGCAATCATGGGCACAGAGAGGAGGGCACAGAGAAAACCAGCATTAACAGTTTCTGAGGAATCTCAGGCATGGGCATCTCTTGGCGCTGAGAAATATATTTTGCAAAAATACAAACAAAAAATACTCGGCTGCAGACCAACCCCATCCCTGCCACAGTGCTGAGCAGTTTCACTGAGTATCCTCCTTCCTTCCTTTAGCAGTTGCAGGGTGAAAGTCACTCCCCCTGTGGCAGAGGTTACCATGCTGATGTATAAAACATCACAGTGGTTCTGTAGGTACAGAACTGAAGTAGGGCTCCACATAGTGGTGTGTAGCAACTCTTGGCAAATGCTCATCTGTTAATGGCAACCTGTGTGTGTATAAAGTATTAGTGCACAGCACCTGTTTATGAGCAGATTGGTGTTTAAGCAGTGTATTGCACAAGGGAGAGACTTTTTCAGGCTGAATGAAAGCATTCCTCTCCCTCACAGGCAGCTTGTTCATCACAAGCACCCGTGTTTCTTGAAAGCAGGAAACAACCCCCAAATAGTCAGAATATTTAAAATAGCCTAATTGCATGGTGATTGCCAGATTTGTAGTGAGTGGGTGGGTAGGATTGGTCTCTCACAGCAAGCTTCAGCTGCTCTCACAACCCTCCTTCAAAGAGCTGCTTAGGGAGAGGGGAAGGAAAGAAAGTGTATAAAATCAGCTGCTGAATAGTGTCTGCAGGATCTGGAAGCTGCTGTGTGCCTCCCACCCTGCCTGCCCTCAGATGGGCTTGGTTGGTGCCTCACAGGGTGGGTGCAGTGTCAGCACCACCCAGGTGGCTTCTCCCAACACACTGTTCTGCTCCCTTCATCAAACCCAAAACCACCCCAAGCCTTTGTTGCTGTCACATCTGTGGTTTTTAAGGATTTTGTTAGGTCTATCTGTTCTGGCAGAAACTCTCAGAACTGTCATGAGAGTTGCTGTCCTGGCTAAAGGGCTCTGGCCACAGGTCTGCTCAAACGCAGGGCAGCTTCAGGGTCTTCCTTCTGGTCCCTTCACACCATCATGCAGTATTACACCTATGTGACAGTCCCATCATGCCCAAAGCATCACCTCCTAGCAGATCTCTGATAACTGAAAATTGTCCAGGAAATTGCAGTTTGAAATTTGTATGATTATTTTCATTAATTTTTTGTGTATAGGAAACACTTAATCTAAATATCAGAATATGTGTCCAACCATCGTTTTCCAACAGAGAAGGGGCTTCTGTGCTCCAAGTATTGCTTTGAAATAATCAGTTTTGTTTCAAATAGCCAGAAATACATTTTGGATAAGCATATTAAGAGGCTTATCCAAACTTAAAAAACTGACCTAAAACTGGACTCCAGATTTCATGGGAATGAGGAATTCCTTTTTAGTATTTCCATATAATTGAGTCAGAAGTTGATTAATACATTAGCAGTTCTAAATACACCCTGCCAGACTCTAGGAATACTACATGGGATCAAGAAAGAACAAAATGATTTTTAAAAGCCAATTCAATTTCAAGTTTTGATTTCCTTTCTTTGAGGTTATTACTTTGTTTAAAAAATGAAAACTGTATGTCCCTCTGTTGGAACTTTATTACTGCTTTGGCTGCATTACAGGAACATTATAACAGGACAGCATTTTGATTGATGTGGCATTGACTGACTTGACCTGTTTGAGGAGCTGCTGTTAAACCCACACAAGAACACTCTGAGCTGTGTGTTTGAGTTTGTTGAGAGCCTCCTCTGAAAATCTCATCTAATGGTGCAGGAATTTTCCTCCCAGCTCTGCACATCCTGTCCCCCTCCAAAAAGCAACTTATATCTGCATCCTTCTGTTCTCAGCCGAGCTGTGCATCAGACAGTGAGTGCTGCTGCTCTCATGGACAGAGACCTGGCTCCAGATTTATTCCAGGCTCTGCCACAGGTGCCCATGTGCTCCCCTGCTGTTGGCTTGTTTGTGGGTTTGGATTTCCTGTGCTGTCACACCAGAAAAGTGCCAGGTCTGAGAGCCAGTGGGCAGTGAAGGATGCAGTGCCAGTGCTGGGCATCGCAGTCACTGCTGCTGAGACAGGAAATGTGGGCACTTCCAGACACCCCCATGCAGGGGGAAATGCTGAGGTGAATATAAAGGCATAGAATATGTTGGCTTTCTGTGGTCTCTGTCTGCTTAATCTGAAGTGCCTTCCTCTCACAGACCTGTCTCCTGCTCACCCTCAAATTTCCTCTGTAAGACTGGCTTTTCTCCCCTTTTTCTCCACATTATCTGCTCGGGGGTTCTTCAGGGTGTGGGGGAGCAGGGTTCAGTTTCCTACCTTGCATCAAGGCATTCAAATCTGTACGTCCTGGCTCTCACCTCCCAGTGGAAACTGCCCCAGGCTGGTCTTAGTTGGCATATTTTCTAATTTATCTGTTGAAGTTCTGAGTATTAAGTAATCATTAAGTTAAATACAGATATAATCCTAGGGCTGCTCTGATCCATGGCTCTCCAGTGATCACAGCCACCGAGCTGCAGGCACGAGCCCAGGGATGGCTGTGTGCTGTGCCCAGCTCTCTCCCTTTGGTCTGAAGAGCTCCCTGTGTCAGGAGAGCTGTCCTGGGGAGGGATGGCTGCCAGCTCTGTGCTTTCCCCTTCCAGAGAGCAGCCCCAGACTGTTTCTTGCCTTGCTGACCTGAGAGGAGAGAGCCTTCATCACAGGAAGCAGAGGAGAGAATGAGATGTGGCACCCTGGGTGAGATGTCACATATAGGTGATGGAATAGCACCCTCTCCTTCCCCACAGAGGAAAGAGGAAATAAGAGCTACTCCAGGATTTGGAAGGGGCCTGGGGTTGTTATCTGTGTGCTTTGGGGATGGTCCACTGGAGGGAATGTGTTTCACTCTGACCCCAGTGTGCAGGCACCAGGCTGCTCTTCTGCTCCTGCTGCGCTGAGGGAGGAGGGGCAGTTACCTATGGATGGTTTTTTAACAATAATGATTACAACGGAAGGATTCCTGAGGCTTTGTTATTCTTGATGAGCCTGCCAAGCAGCAGGTATGACTTGACCTATCCTTTTAGCCTTCTGGCTGTGTCTCCCCATTTGCTCAGCATCCCTGTGTGCATGTTCAGGAAGGCATTTGATGCTGATTGGAACTAATTCACCATCACAGTGGGGGGAATTCACTTACATTGCTCTGTGCTAACAGCTATAAGCAGTGATAATTAATAGCTCCTAATTGCTTAATCAGTGTAAAGTTTTAGACTATGTCATATGTGAAGGTTTTTATTTTGTGTGGATGACTAAACCCCCAATTAATGCATCGAGTCACACAGCCTTACCAGTGCTGTCTGCTCCAGACAGAGAAAAATAACCAGTGTCTTCATTACCCCCCTCAGGTCCCTTTCTGTAGTCATTACTGTGGCCTGAAGACATTTTTCTGTAGCAGCTGCAGTAATGTTACAGTGAGCTCCCTATCAGCTCAGAGCTGTCAGCAGCAGATATGAATCCACCAGCCCGAGCCCGTTCGGTGCTGCTGACATGCTCTTCTTGACTTTCCATTTATTCCTTTACCCCTGGTGGCCAATCTCTCTTAAAATCAAAACTGTCTGCCACCAGCAATATCTGGCAATACTCTGTGATTTTGCAGCTCTCAACAGACACCCGGTCCCTGTGCACACACAAGGCTTGTCTCCATCCCACATTACTCAAGGTAATGCATCCCTCTTTGGTATTCAGTTTTTGTTTTCTTTAGTGCTGGCTAAGTTTTATCTCTGCTCCCTCTCCCCCTCACGCTGTCCCTGTATCTCTTTCCGTGCCTGTCTTTCAGGACGTATCTCTTGGATTGTTTTCATTTCCCAGACCTGTTTCCCAGGCCAGTTTCTTTTCAGCTGCTTGTCCCTGAGTCCCTCTCCATTTGTGTTTGTCTCTTTTCTTATCTGCTGAGGAAGATGAAGGGGAGATAGAGGTGTTGACTGGCAGAACTGGAGCTGCCTGTTGGAAGTGATCGTGAGCAGGAGTTTGCTTCCACCCTCACAGAGCTCCTGGCTGGATGCATCCTCCTGGCAGGTGGAGTTGTGTCTGATTAGGCCATCCTTTAAAACTTATTTCTAGTTCTATTTCTCTCTCAACAATGTCTGTCTTATTCTATCACATTTCTAAGTCAGCATTTCTTATCTCAAGGTTTACATACAGATACATACTATGTAAGTCTTCTGTCAAACCTTGAGAATTCTCTACAAATTAATTTCTCACAGGGTTGGGCTCTAGGGAACGGATGGATGGATGGATGGATGGATGGATGGATGGATGGATGGATGGATGGATGGATGGATGGATGGATGGATGGATGGATCCACAACAGGTGCTGTGCTTTTCCACAGTGTAGGTGCTTGTTTATGAACCCTATGGGAGTTTTCTCTGTAAAGGGATCCCATTAATATTTGTGCAGCGTGTTCTCCACTGGACATGGAGACTTCAGGGGAAAAGCAAAAATACAGAGTGGAGACAGAAAAGTCAGTTGCTGCCATTTACCACAATAAAAGTAACAATACCAGTGCAGGTAGAGCTTGTTAAAGAAAAGCCTGAATTTTATGGGACTAATCCTACATTGGAAAGCTGTTTGGTGATAGATCCCTAGGTGAATTCATCTGACATGAGTGAAATCATATAGTTTGTTAGCAGTGGAGGAATTGACCCTTAGATTTCTCCATGCCATAATGCTTCTACAGAGGAAGAGAAAATGAGCACTAGCTATTTCTATAACACATTTTCTTCTTTTATGGGAAGTTTTACCTTTTTTTGCAATATGTGTCTCTCTTGCCATTAGGGAAGGAGATCCTGGGAAGTGTGAGACTCTCTTAGGTAATTAACTTTCAAATCAATAGAAGAGATCTGAAGGCTAGCACAGGGCGGGTAGGAAATGCAAAATTATTTTTATCTAACAAAGAAGCGTGAATGAATGAATGAACATGTGACAATAGGAATGGTCAGACAAGGACAGGGAAAGCATTATGGCCTGATAAAGGCAGAACAATCCATCACAACAATAGTACCTTTAATTCCCCTTAACGCTGTGTTGCAGTGTTTGAATTACAGTTTGATTTTGTTATCTATGCATACATAGAACTAAGGAGTTTAGCTGCCTAGAAAAACAACACACAGGCCTGTCTCACCTAAGCCATGCAAAGAACAGCCTGGGACTCTTACCACAGAGTAAACCTGGAATTTCCTGGCCCTTAGGGCTGGTTATGTCTAGAAGCAACTCTATGGCATCTCTAGCATTTTTGCAGGAGTGAGTTTTTTAGGCAGAGGATGAGTTTACAAGCACCTTACAGAGGCTAATAAATGATTTATAGCTGTTTTGATAGTTAATCAACTATTTTAGGTTGTTAGGTAAGTGAAGAGGCTGCTTAAAACTATGGCTTGTAACTATCTAAGTATTTTTATTTTGTTTGTGTTTATTTGTGCTTCAGTATCAGTGTGTTGCAGGTATCCTAACACTGAATGATGATTTATTAACCAGAGAGAAACCATCTGTAAATGCAGGCTTTGTGCAAAGTGTGACATTTCTTCTCTTATTTCTGCTTTCCTTCTCCTACTGAGAGGGGTCAGCTGGCATAGCTGATGGGGAAGAAGCAGGGTTTCTCTTCTGTATGACACTGAGCTTAGAGCTGAGAGGAGGACTTCATTTTTCTTGTTTCTTCAGTAACTTAATCCTTTGTGGTTTTACTGTTTCTGAAATAATAAAGTCAGCCTGGAGTCAAAGGAAAACCCTTCTCAATTCTCAGGAAAACACAAGGATGAAGTAACCTTGGTCTTTCCCAAACTAGTGAGCAAACATTTTCTGCTGGTGACTTTCCCTGGCTGGGAAAGCAGAAGCATTTTCCACAAATAAAACTCTACTCTGGAAATGACAAGGAAGGTGCTCTGCCCAGAGTGCATAATCCAGATCTGGGATGATCTTAGCCAAGGGCCAAGATAATTAGCCAAGAGAAGACAGCCCAGGAGACAAAACATTGGTTTTCTGTGTGCAATTTGCCAAAGCTAAATTAATTCTAATGTTCCAGTGGGAATCTGCCTTTTCTTAACCTAGATTTCATTACAAAACCTATGAAAATTATGGAAGCCTCCAAACTGGCACTGTGTGTGCAAAACAATGCTACTATTCAGGAGCAGAAATGTACTCCAGTGTCCCAGTTGTAATGGGGAGGGTTTTTGTGGGTTCTTTCCTTCCTTATCTTGCCTGGAAAAGGAAAACATGTGCCTTCACTAATGTGGAGAATCAAGTGAATGGGCCAAAGTTGTGCCCTGCAGAGAGGTTTTTTTTTGGTCAAATTTTTTTCTGTTGTATGTTTAGAATATTTTAGACATAAGGAATAACAGGAATGATTTATGCCACAAATTGTTTCATAGTTTTTTTCTTTTCAAATCTCTTGCCTCGCAGTCTAAAAATCTTAAGAAATACATACAGGAAGATCTGTGAGGAGTAGTATAATTCCTCCAATGGCCGTGTCAACCTTAGGGCCAATACATTTATTATCATTTAAGTCTGACATACAGATCTCATTGTGAGACCTGCTCCTCTCATGAGTGCTTGTTATGCTCCTGAGTGTGTATGTTGACTTCCACAGGACTGTTTCTGTCTTAATTTTGCAGAGCTGCTCTTTAATGGGTTTCAATCTCTCCTTATTACAGAACAGATTTTCCCTTAGTGGGGAAAACCTGGTGAAATACAGAAGGATGTGAGGGCAGAATCTGGACCAGTTCATACTGAGAGCAAGGAAAGTTATTTTTTCTCTTTAAACAAGCAAGCCAATATAGATACACTATTTGGAGGGAGTTTGGTTTTAATTCTCAGTATATTTGACCTTCAAAAGGACACAAAACAATGCAATTCAGAGGTGTGCTGCCTACAAGCTCAGCTCCTGGTTGTGTCTGTACAGCTGAGAAAAGTGAAAACAATGAAACAGACACTTTTGAGTTCCCAGTGAGAAAAAAGGAAACTGGCAGCCTTTTCTTGCTTTATTGTTAAATATCTCTATTTAAATGCAAATCATCATCTGACACTGCCAAACAAAGTCATGTACCAGGCAGCAGGCATGCAAGTTAAAAAATTTTAAAATGATGTTTTGAAGATGCTGAATTACTTTTATTTCCAGGAGGAATAGAGGTGGCTGAATAAATTTTTGGCTGCATACCGAGGATCTGCTCAGCACCTAGGCACCTCAGATATGAAGATTTGTGTTTTAAGTACAGCTTTTACAGAGGTGTGGGCAGACTCTCTAGTTAGGGATCACTTGGATGTGTGATGAAGTTTCTTCTGTGTTATTCCCCAGCACGTATTACAGTGGAAAGCCCAGTGTTTACAGAGTGCTATAGAAGTGGGTGGAATCCAGGGACAAAAAGGGGAAGGAGCAGTCAAATTGCTGCCTCGGGAATGTGTGGTTCCAAGTGACCTTGTGGTGCTGGATGCAGCTTCCAGCTTCTTCCCTGAGCTCCAGACCTCTGAGCCTAGAGAGGCAAGACACTGGACCTCAAGGAAGGATTGGGGTAGAGGAGAGTCTTGCACGAGGAGCCCACGTTGTGGGTGGGTTGTGGCTCCTGAGCTGCCCCAGCAGGGATGCTCCAGCTCAGGGGAGGGAAGGTTCTCTGAGTGTGCATCCATCCTGCTCCTCCTGCTGATCAGGAGCAGCTAGTCAATAAAACCCACCTCCAGGGGAGCATTTCTATTCAGTTCAGCAAGTCCCAAAATCAGCTAACAACCTGTATCTTATCAAGCCTCATCTGCTAAAATTCTTCCTTTAATTTGCTGTTTACCACACCATTTTAAACTTTAATTCTTTTAAATCAGTGTGGCTATATTTGCTTTCTGTGCAGGGTTCCAGTAGTCTCTTAATAATCATAATAATCGTTATTACTGATTAAAGTTGCATTATTCATGCCAGATGGGGTGCCCTCCCTGTCAGCCAGAATGAGTTTGCATTTATGTAGTTATAGTACATTTGTGATCTAAATAAACAGATGGTAGAAGGTGACAGAGAATTATGTGCTGGTGATATCAGCAACAATGTTTCCCAAGTATAATTGCTTTAAATGAGCATGAATGCAACAAGGAGCTGGTAGTTTTAACAAGGTAGTTGGCATTCAGTGTGGTAATTACCAGGCAGCATCATCAATAGCACCAGGAATGCCAAGGGAGGAATTCTGGCTTTGAAAAATTAGTGACAGAGAATCCGACTTCACACGACCATCAGGGTGGGTTTGCTCAGCTCTGTAACATCTCACAGGTGTGAGCACACTGCTAGCAGAGGAGCAGAGTTTGTCTTTAGGGTGATCCAACCTCAGCTGAGAGACATTTTGCACTTTCTCCAACGCTGTCTCCCATCAGGGCATGTGGCAAGTATTTGATTTAGTGTAATGGAGCAGTGTTAGCAGCAGCAGCTGTTAATACACGACTGAAAGGATTGAACCTGGATCAGGTTCAAAGGGGAAATTCACTTAACAGAATCTCAGCAGTACTCAGTGATGTATAAAAGTTTAATCAAACACAAGGTTGGGTTCCTGCGATCAAAAGCGCAGCGATAAGGACTGTGCATAGTCTACCACAAGATTTACACTGGGTGTCTCGGCTCATCCCATCAGCTCTGGCTTTGTGAAGGGCTGGCCTGCCTGCCCCTCAGGCACTGCACTGCTGGGAGTGTGCCTGCACTTTGGCCATGTCCAGATGGCAGCCATGGAATGGGGTCTCCCTTTCCTCGCAGCCCAGACTGGTGTGGGACTGTCCGAGCGCTCTCTCCTCTGCTGTTGAAGTGCAGCCAGAGGAGAACATTCCAGCTCTTCTCATTGCTTGCCAGCCCCTCTCACCTGGGTCAGTGTTTTACCATGACATGGACATGTGAACTGAACTCCCACCTCAGTCCAAGTGGATTTCAGTCACTAATTACTAGGTAGTTTATAAAAACCTACCATTGTTAATGCTGCTTCTTACAGCTGTATTTAACAGTGAAAGCGCCTGCAGTTCTTTTTCTTCAGGGACTAAACCTATCAGTGTAGGCACACAGTGTGTGGTGATTGGCAGTGGGGCTGTGCTGTGGCACACAGGCTGTGGTGATTGGCAGTGGGGCTGTGCTGTGGCACACAGGCTGTGGTGATTGGCAGTGGGGCTGTGCTGTGGCACACAGGCTGTGGTGATTGGCAGTGGGGCTGCAGCCCAGCCTCATCCCCCATGGGCACAGCTGTGAGAAGCAGGTGAGCAGCATTGACAGCAATGAGCCATGGAGTGCCCAGGTGCACTGAGCAACCACCAAAGGGAGCAGAGGGCACACAGGTGCACTGCATGAACAGGAGGGGTAGAAAAGGCTGGGCTGAAGGACAAGAAGGGCAGATGCTTGCAGCCTTGTGAAGTGCCCTGGTGTTACTCTGTATGGGCAGGTGCCTGAGCCTTCTGATGAGGTAAGGTGTTATGGGTTAAAGCTTTCTGGAATTGTATGATACTCTGTATTGTGGTTGTCCTGACATACTGGCATGTGGAAAGATGATGCAGAGCATCACATCCAAGGTCTGAAGGAACATGAGGTTCTTTCTGAAACGTAACCACAGTCAGCTAAAGAACCAGCAGTCAGAAAACAGAAGGTCCTGTAAGCTTTGCTGTCACTGGGGTTCAAGTGGTTGCACAGGGCAACCACTGGTAAGGTTTCCCTTACCACAGTATTGGATGTGCAGACCATGCAAGTTTGAGAAGATGAGGGGTAGCTTTTAAGCAAAGGCATTGAGTGGACTGTCCCATTGTTTGTAGGTACACAGTTTGTGGTAACTGGGAGTGGGGCTGCAGCTGGGCCTTGTCCCTAATAGGCTACAGCTGTGCAGGACAGGTGAATGATATTGAAGGTAACGAGTGCCCAGGTGCACTGAGCAACCACCAAAGGGAGCAGAGGGCACACAGGTGCACTGCATGAACAGGAGGGGTAGAAAAGGCTGGGCTGAAGGACAAGAAGGGCAGATGCTTGCAGCCTTCTGAAGAGGTAAGGTTGTTACTGTGTATGGGTTGAAGCTTTCTGAAATTGTATGATGCTATTCTGTGTATTGTGGTTGTCCCACCTGTACCGTGCTGTGATAATTGTTCAGATGAAATTGGACAGGTAGCTATATAGCCTTTCTAGTACAGCCATCTCTTCTCCTGTGAAGGAATGAGTAGGTCTTACATAGGCTGTGGAAAGCAGTAGTGATAACACTCAGTGATGATATTGTTCCTCAGTCCTCTGGACTTGCTCATACTTATTTTTGTTTTAAAATGTCTGGGTCATTATGCATAGCAAAAAGGTATTTAGGGTGTAAAGCATTTAGATAAGTACTTGTATTTCATATAAGTTTGACACCAGGTCTGGTTATTTAGTTAGGCCTTTTTTTATAGGCTCTGTTTCAACCTTGCTAAAGTATAAAAACCTTCCAAAGACAAGATGGACTCTCATCTTTTGTGGTTGCTGGATGTTAAAGGAATGAAAGGAAGGCACATTTCCAATCTCTGTCTTTCTGTCTGTCCTGCAGGTGGTCGTTGCCACAAGTCCTGCACAGGACGGTGCTGGGGACCAACAGAGAATCACTGCCAGACTTGTAAGTGTGTAAGAGTGAGAAACAAAGAACTGGAAAACAATGTAGCAGAGATCCTACTTGGTTTTTTTCTTTCGGTTGTGAAGGGATACTATAAATTCTGGATTCAGTATGACTCTAAAATATACAAGGTTTTTTTTTTCCCCATATGTTTTTACCAATAGATGATTTGCTTTTTTTTCCCCCACCTGTGTGAATGATATTTTTCTTTCCTCCCTTGTGCTTTCTAAAACTCCTTATGGTAACTTGAATTTTCTTTTCACTCATGTGGCAATATGGAGTATGGCTCTTGAGAATATTGATGGTTATTGATGGCGTATTTGGAGATCTTTAATGACCACCTGATGCTGCAAAGTTCCTGATGCCAAAATACTCTGTTAATTTCAGTGGTAGCCTGGGAATATTAGTTATCTTGAAGAACTGTTTTCTTTGTAATAACTTCAGACTACATTTGAATTGTACTGAAAGAGAGAATAATAGGTTTTTTTGTGAAGGAAGTAGTAAGTGAAGGGTCACTCACAATGTTTTTCTGTCCTTGTGAATTTAGAAAGCATGAAAATGAGTTTCTTCCTTCCTGAAGGAGCTTTAAGCTCCTTCATGTAGGCACAAAAGAGCTAGAAGTACAGTCACAATATTAGCAGATTATAATAAAAGAGGAGAAAATTGAGGGCTGTTTTTTCTACATGTTTTTTTTTTCTTTTTCCTGCTTACAAGAGCGTGAAAACCAGTTGCCTTTACTGGAGTCACTCTTCCTGGGAAATGAAGTGGTTGCTGGGAGCTCCCCCACAGAACACTTCCCCAGCTTGTGCTTGTTTCCTTGGCTGAGTGGTAAATGGGAGGAAGGACTGTGACAAATGAGCCACTCCCAGGCGAGCACCCTAGCTAAGCCCTGAGCTGAGGAGAGTCAGTCCAGGCTCATCTGCCTCTTTCCTGGGACTTGGGAGGAACAGTGCAGAGATGCTGCTGCTTTTTTTTTTGGGGGGGGGGGGGGTAGGGGGTTTTTTTTGTTTATTTGTTTGGGGTTTTTTGTTTGGTTGTTTTTTTTGTTTTGTTTTGGTTTTTTGGGGGGGGGTTGGTTTTTTTTTTTCTTTTTGGGTTTTTTTTTGACTACTCGGAGTGAGAGATAGGATGGAGTTAGAACTGGCAGACAGCCTGAGGTGAATGTCTGATGAGTCTGAGCAAAAAATCCAAGCTGCCCTGCTGCCCCAGGGGACACAGCCACACACCTGCAGAGGCGCTGCTTTCCCTTTAGGAGCATCAGCTGATTCTGCTGGAGAACTGCTCACAGTTACAGCTCTGCTAAAGTTAACGTGTTCTTGTATCACTGCTTTATCTGCAGGCATGGTTAAAAACCCCTCAGGACATACTGTAGGACTAAGGTACAGTGATGCAGAGCAGATTCTTCTTTGTCTGAATTGAGCTGGGACATCTCCTTCCTTTGCTGGCAGTCTTTGTGAGGGCACTGAGGAAGTCAGTGCTCCTTACCAGGAAAAGAAGTAAATTCTGAGTTGTGTGCTTAAGGGACTTAAATCCTAGCTGACCAAATTATTTTATATCATGATTAGAGTTAATTAATTTTTTTTTGTCTGGCCTAATGAGAAGCTTGTCTATTAAAACTAGTGACTTTGTAAGAAGCTGCATTAACCCATCAAACAAGTAGATTTATTCAGGCCTTCTGTGGTTATCTTATCCAAGAATTGTTTAAAATCTTGGCAGTTATGTTCTGTAAGGAGCCCATGATGCTGGTTCAGGCTGTTTCCAGCCTCATAGCAAGTCCAGCTGTGTACCTGCAGAGGTCCGTGTGGCAGGATCAGCTCCCATGGTCTCAGCCTCTAGAACACACTGCTCTCAGATAAGGGAACTGATTTGGTGGATTAATGTAGAATTACCAGGGAGAGAAGAGCTTATCTGCAGGGCTGTGAAGGCAGGAGCTCAGCAGGGCTGCACAGAAGGCTGGCTCCAGGAGTGACAGCTCTCTGTCCCTCCACAGTGGCTGCCCTTGCAAATCCAAACAGTGGGGACAGGCTAAGGCACAACTGTGGGGTTAAAATAATAAACTAAGAAAAGCCATAACCTATCCAAGTGTCAGGGAGATGCACAGATCACACTTTTCTACTTGAGTACTACTCCACATCCTCTTACCTCCAAGCCCACTCTGATGGTCAGGGACAGGAATTAGTTTTGCATCACAGATTTCTTCTTTGCCTCCATGACCTCGCTGCACCTTGGACAAGCAGCAGGATTGAAGGAAAAGGCTGGCAATGTGTATTTTTTCATTGGATTTTTGCACAATGTGTTTCCTTCAAACTGAGTGAAGCTAAGAGGGAGAATTTGTGTAGGGACTCAAAACATAAAAATGCAAGTGGGACTATGATTTTGCTGCCTTCATGTATGATTTTAAAAGACATGCCTGGCTTTTGGGCTCACAAATGTTGTTCGATTCAAGCTGTGTTGTGCACTTTGTGTCTACCTTAACCCCATCACCTTGGATGCACATCTTTCCAGCACATGTAGGAAAATAGTCCAGCAGTGCTACATCAATTGCCAAACCATTTTGATCCTAGAAACAATTCAGAGCTTCATTTTGATAATTTCTTTTTTTTTATTGAGGATTGAAGCAAAATATTTTAATGAGCCCCCCTCCCAAGATAAGATTTAAATTATTTTCCTGGGAAAGGATAAAAAATGAAAGATCTTAATCCGTGTCTTTCATTTCAAATTACATATGGAAAAAACCCAAATCCCTTTGTTTTTTTCATGAATATCATCTACCTAGCTGCTTCTAATGTTGCCTTCCAGCAATGTCTTTGTTGCTAACTCTGTCTGAAACATCACCTGCATCTAACTCTGTTCCAATGTCTCTCTAAATGTGACAAGAAAATTCATGTATTTAAGAAGACAATTAATTGGAAATCTAAGCCAAACTGTTCTGTTAAGAGATAGAGAAGATAAAATTCCAGGGTACTGTTTTACACAGTTAGCAATCCTTTTTATTTTTATAATTAAAATATTAGTAGATGTTAATAGGAAGAAATTGAATTTGAGATGATATAACTTGTTTCAGTGTCAGGAAAGGCTAATGTGAAAATACTTTTTAAAAAGACTCTATTTTTTTGAATTGTATTGGGCACACACTGAATAGAATGTAAACTACTTTAAATAAAATAATAACAAATGTCTTTGGAAGTCACTAATCAAATTTGAAAATCTACAGTTAAGTTGTTAAAATTTTAGGAGTTTAATGCAGAACACTTTTACTATTCAATACATTTATTAAAGTGACAGATTTTTGTTTTTCCCAGAGGAATGTAACTGAAAAGACAACTGTCTAAATTACACTACAGACCCTATTAAGGGAATGCAAAAAGACAGAAATCAAACCTGAAACATTTAGCAAATGTTAAGTGCTCCTTGACTCTGTGTGTGTACAGGAGTGTGGTCAGAGCACAACTGTATTTATACTGTCCTTGTGTAGCTGGTGTTGCTGAGAAGGTGCCAAATTAGAGCAGCAAAAAGCAAGCAGGAGCCTGGTGGGGCACACAGAAAGAGCTGAACCAGCAGCTGGGATCAATCAGGGAAACCCACACTTCTGCTTGGAGCCAGCATCTTTAATTAAAACCCTTGTACTGCTCTAATAACTTTGCATGTTGGGAACACTTTCATTGATTTCAGTTGCTTCCCATTTTTTCCTTCATGGATTGATAGTGTCCTGACACAATTAAAGATGAAGGGAAAATGTAAAGGAGACTGATAATTTGCACATGTACATGAAGTGGTCATTTCATCACGGTTTATTGCTATGAAATACTGGTAGAAGCTGACAGTCTCACCCAGAAATCCATCTCAATGCAAAGCACATTTTTTCAGGACTTTGAGGTTTGTCCTTTGGTCCTGGCCCTGACTGTGATAGTTCTGTGTAGTTGAGCCCTCCAAATTCTTGGCATCACACACAGGATCTGTAGGAATCCAGGCAGGTAGTTGTGCTGACCCTCAAAAGGTCTGCTTTGAAGCTTGGGGTCTCAGCTGGGATTAGTGAGGCTCTCCTCAGAGTTGTGTTGGGTGAAGATATGAGTACCTGGCATCTGAAATGCCATATTGTTTGACATTTTGGGCAACATTTATAATTCACTCTTTCAGATAGGTCTTAAGTTATAGCTATAAAATCAATTGATTGTATTTGGAGGAAAGAGTTTAGGGGAAAAAAGCTTGTTATCTTTTTAAACCAGTGCAGCTACGTGTGTTTTCTGTGGGGTTACCCCCTGAGAATGATTGCAGGAAGCTGAACTGGTGAGTGATGTTTATTGGCATCTGAGCAATCAGACTGTTTCAGGCCTTCAGACAATACACAGCATTGCCCTGTGGGAAAGGCAATTATTTTCTGGGGGAAAACCTTCCTTTCAAAGTGTCTTAAATATGAGTCCTTAAGATCCAGAGCCTGCTAAGCTCATTAATGTCTCTCTGTGTGTGGTGCCACTAAAGACACCTGACAGGTTCTCCACAGACCTGGGCCTTCAGTAGCAGCTATAATGAAAATATGGCATACAGTGAAGCATATGATATGTTTTGGCCTCTTCCTAGAACAACACGTTGGCATTTCTGTTGGTGTTGTTTGTTTTCCCTGAAAAATAAACAGCTGGGGAAGAACAGTGACAAACCTTTGCTGTAACTATTAATTTTGCTTCTGTAAAACCCAGTGTTCCCTAGCTTGAGCAGCGTGGTAGAGACCCTCCTCAAGCTGATGCCTAACCAGAAGCAAGCTATGCTTTTTGAAGGCATCCAGTTCAAGTATTGTGCTGAAGAGAGGACCGTGTTCCTCCAGATCAGCCCTGGTGGGAATGGCCCATCCCAAGATCAACCCCAAAACCTTGGTGTTACCAGCACCGTGCTCCAGCCAACCGAGCTGTTCCTCCACGAGGAACCAGTGGCTCTCTGGACATCATGGCCCACACCCAACAGCAGCTGGTTCTGGGCTAAATAAATCAGAGGTGAATTAGGTGGCTCACACTGATTACCCACACAGAGGGGCTTTACACCAAAACTTCCTGGGGTTTAAGAGAAATGTCAATAGCTGTGGGGCAGCAGCAAGGAGTGCATTAACAGTGGGCTCCGTGCATGGCCTCGAGGCACAGCCACAAGGCAGAGCTGGCTGTGGCCATGCCAAAACACAAGGTGCCATGGTGAAGGGGAGGCAGAGCCTTTGGGTGGTGGCCCCTTGGTTCCAGGACCAGCTGCTCCCCTGGGCAGTGGCACAGGTGAACTCAGAGGGTTTGGGTTGTAGGGTGACCTGAATGGCCTCTGTGCCCTCCAATGGGAATTGGGGCTGTCCCTCAAGTCAGGGTAAGGCTGGGCTTTGCCTCTCTGTAAGGCAGACAGCGCCCAGTCCAGTGCAAATCCTGAGCTGGTGGAAAACGAGGCACACTCACAGACTAGGGAAGGAATTTGTTCATTTTCATGAGCCAAGACTGTCACCACAGTGTGCTGGTGGCACACAGCCACAGGTGCCATTGTTTCACATCTGTCTTCATGTTTATCAATACTGTCACTTAAATAAACAAATCTTTTTAATGTTCTTTTCAGGCAGTGTTGACAGTAAGTGCCTTCACAGAATTTCCCAAATTTCTCAAATTAGATTGCACAAGCCACAAAAGCTCTTTCTTTCTCTCTGGGGCTTTTCCTCTGGTATCATCAAGATGAAAATGCTCTGAAAGTGCATTGTTTTATTCCGTAGATTACAATCACTTCTCTTTAGTTATTTACATTTTTATGTCCTAAATAAATACTGTATAAGGCAAGAACCTTCAGCATTACTGTAAGTATTTCTGGCAAGTAGTGAAGGGATTTTGGATCAGAATGCACTTATAAAGGTGTTACCTATACATTAAAATAGTAGAATTGAGCAGAAAGTTGGATGGAATTTTGATTTCTCTCGCTTCCTGAAAAGTATTTTTCATAAAGAAGTAATTAAGTGCTTTTAAATAAATAGATGTTGAAGGTTAATTGCAGAAGTGTATCACCCCAGCTTTTATCAAAAGACAGCTGACAGCACGGTAGGCAGCGGTGGCTGGTATAGTTTGGATAATACTAATTTCTTTTTCCATATAATAAAGATAAAGGTTACAGCTGAGGGAGGGAGGGGAGGTGGATGGGCCACTGGATGACCATTCTTTGCACAAGGTGAAGCCCCCAGTGGTGTGGAACAACAATCCAGCTGGTAGATTCCATTGCTTCATTCTGTGAATGAAGGCGCGATTCTGTTATTTAGAAATAGCAAGTGGTGTTTCCAAACGTGTTCCAAGGCTGCAGTCTGTTCTGTTCCCATCTGCCAAATGGATTGCCACCAAGGGCAGCATTTGGCTGTGACATTGGTGGTCTCACTCTGAATTTCTCTCGTTTACTCAGTGTTGCTGTTCTTGGTGGGGAAAACTCACATGCAACTGGTGGGCTCTTCTATTATTTTCAGGGGATCAGAGAAAAGGGTGTCATATCCTCTACAAAAACCCTAATTATTTGAAAGTAATATTCCCCATTACTTTTCAAGCCTAAGAGGGCACACTAAAAATTCTTTCTCCACAGTCCTTGAGCAACATGTGTGCTCCGAAAGAGGGGATCATGCAGGCATTCTGGATACAGGTATTGTGCAGGCATTGTGGATACAGATGTCCTGCATGCAGGCGTCCTGCAAATGTTCTGGATGCAGATGTTCTGGATGCAGGCGTCCTGCAGGTGTTCTGGATGCAGATGTTCTGGATGCAGGTGTCCTGCAGGCGTTCTGGATACAGATGTTCTGGATGCAGGTGTCCTGCAGGCGTTCTGGATACAGATGTTCTGGATGCAGGTGTCCTGCAGGCGTTCTGGATGCAGATGTTCTGGATGCAGGTGTCCTGCAGGCGTTCTGGATACAGATGTTCTGGATGCAGGTGTCCTGCAGGCGTTCTGGATCCGAGCACCAGCACCACCGTGGCAGTTCCCTCCCTTCCTGGGGGTTTTCCCAGCGCGCCGTGGGCGTGTTGCTCGGGGAGCAGCCGGAGAGCTCTGTGCCTGGCCCCGTGTGTGACGCTGTCCCTTTTCCTGCCCGTGCAGTGACCAAGACCGTGTGTGCGGAGCAGTGTGACGGCCGCTGCTACGGGCCCTACGTCAGCGACTGCTGCCACCGCGAGTGCGCCGGGGGCTGCTACGGACCCAAGGACACCGACTGCTTTGTACGTGCCATTCTCCTTATTCTTCCTGCCAGGCACTCTGCTGGTTCTTAATGCTTTGATCCATGAAATTCGCTATTTTGTCTCTTCTGATGTACTGCATGCACACTCACAGATTCAGGATGCATTTAGGATTTTTCATGTTCCGTTAACATCATTTATCTACTTAGTATTACCCATTAACAGATCTATGAGATTTGTAAATACAGATTGGGAACCATTAATATGCTTATCTCTGTGATTTTTATCTTTTTCTTTTCCAAAATTAGCTTTTAGAGGTGATAGCAGATTTTTAAAAATATTTGTCGTTATATTTGAACATGGTTTTTATTAATGCTCTATGTGCTTTTCATATGAAAGTCAAGAATACAATTTAGATTCTCTGTGCAAGGTGTTCCCTGTTTCTGCCAGACTTAATTTAAATTCAGGTTTTTTAGTGGACATGCTTCTTTGTGGAGATGGAAGGAAAGTGGTTCCCAAAACCCTCTCCCTCAAATGCAGGTTACTACATGTGTGCTTCAGATGGAAAGAAATGGCTTTTTCTTTAAAAAAATAGACAATCTAAATGTCTAGGCCTTTAGAAAATCTGTCTTGTTTCTAATCCATTATTTCTAAGAGTTTTAGCAGCCTTAGAGCCCAAAACTGATCTAAAAAAAAAATGTGTCGCTCATCACACTGAGTCAATGAGACAAGTTTTGCTAATGGTTTCAGGGGAAGCAAACCTAGGTCTAAAGAAGCCTAGACTTAGAACCTGCATAGAGAGGTGAGTTTTCAAAGGCACCCACGTGTTCAAAGAGACAAATACCTGTGAAGTTGACTGCCAGGTGGGGTTGGGATGAAGGTGTGGAAAATTGCATATATTTTGAAACTGTGGGCAAGTGACTCATAATGAAGTGGCAAAAATGCATCTTTCCTTGGCTGGCCCTGGCTGCTTGATAGTGATAGCTTTTGTGCTTTAAAACCACATTCTAAATGCTGTTCTTTGGCTGCTGATGAAATGTAGTGGTGGCCTGACAGCCAACAACAGGATTTACTGAAGCTGTTCTCTGTGGCTTTTCACAAGTAGATGCTCAGCACACGTGGTACGGGCGATCCAACAGTCCCTGGAAGTTCTCTGTTGGCTTTGAGCTACAGAGACAGGAAAATACCAGTTTTTCTTGTGTCATGTACTATATAAATAGGTAAAGGGAAGAGGAAAAATGCAGTCATTGTTCCCAAATGAGCGTTGAGGAACATCCTCACAGCTGATCTGTTGGTGTAGCCATTTTCAAAGGTTAAGGGCTATTACTGATAAGTAAAACTTTACAAAAGGAAGGCTTTGTAAAATCATGGCTCAGGCCTGTTACTTCAGCTAAGTTAAGTAGAAAAGAACTGTGGGAAAGAGACTCAGCTGAATTAAGGGTAGAAAAACAAGTTATATAATTACATGTTCACATTGTGGTATATGTTGGTTGGTTGGATTTGTTATGATTTAAAACTATGTAACTGATAAAGGCCTAACTGCTTAAAAAGGTCTGGTTTTTGCAATAATGGGCTCTCTTTTGCACCTGCCTGGGGAGTCTGCATCACTTTGGACTCTCACCCACAAAGGACAAATTATTGGCAGCACAAGTTGGTACTGCTGCAGCCTTAAAGTTAGACTTTCTGAATTGTGGCAGCTGTGGAAATACATATGCTAAAAATCAACTGGTATGTTTTTTTCTGGTGCAGCAGAGAGGCATCCAGGGTTTATTCTCATTCCCTTCTGGCCCCAGAGCAATGTAAAAGAAATGCAGCAGGGGTCTGGCAATTTTCAGGCCTAGTCATTACTTGCTTAGACACAGTGGGTGAAAAGTGTAACCCTTTAGGCTGTAGACAACTGTGCTTAGCTTTCAGCTGAGACACATAACTTTGGTTTTTCCCTGTGTATTTCCTGTGCTTTTATTCACAAATTAGCAGCATTTAGCACAAAGTGCTAGAAATTTGCATATATTATCAAAGCAATTACAAATGTATATAAAACATTTCAGTCATAAATTAAAAGTTTCCAGATCTTCTAGATGAATTTTTCCTGAGAATTGCTATGTCTCCAAGGAGTATTGGTGTGCTTTGCTTTATGCATTTGCTAAACTGTTATCAGAGAATTGTCATGTACATGATGGAGTACCTTTGAAGTCAACATGTAAGAAATGGGTTGAGGAAACAAACTAAATTAGTATTTATTAATAAGCAAAAGTACAGCTTATGAAGCATTACAAATCCTTTAGAGCATTATGGGATCTTGCAGCAGCATCCTGTTCTAAATACGGTTTTAATATCTGTAGATAAAATTCATCCATCCTCCTCCATCTGCTGCCATGCACTCATTTGCATATTCAGTTCTAAAAGCAAGACAGTAATCATCATCTGACATAAATGCCAGCAAACATGCTAAGGCAAAGTTTTACTGATGCTTTTGTCTCAGATTCAAAGTGGGTCTAGAACTTGAAATGCATAGGAGGGCCTGGCTGACTGCCTGGTGGAACTAGAAAAGTGACACAACCCTTTTCCTCAAGTGGACTTGCCATCCAGTTCTGAGTAAAGTGTTTATCTTTGTAAGGGGAAAAAAAGTCTGTTTCTATAAAAAAAAAAACTGGCAGGTTTTATAATAGACATTTTAAAGGACCAGACAAGGCAGGATCAGCAGTTTTGCTTAGCACATGCTCCATGTAGGACGGTGCTTTTATCAGGGATCTCCCTGCTTTTTCCTTTCAGCAGCAGATTTTTGTCCTTGGATACATGATTAGCCTCTCCTTTCTGAAATCTTCTGGCATGACAGGTCCCAAGGTCCAGCTGGTCCTGATCCAAATAGAGATAAGGACTGCTAGTAAAATCAGCAGAAGAGGGGAGTCTTTTGCTCTTTTCTCTCTGAGAAAAGTCTCAGCTCAGGAGGCAAGGAGACAGGACACATATTTTATTGTTATACTTGTTGACTCTTTAAAGACACAGCACCATCTGTATTTTAACAACCTGGAAAAAAAAAAACAGAAGGATTCACTCCTAGACTAACGCTTCTAAAGCAGCCTGGATTACAGGTTAGTGAGGAAGCAATACCCAGTAACAGTGGCTGCTCAGACTGCTAGAGAGATCCAAGCCAGGCTACAGCTTTCACATTCATACAGATTTTTCATTCATGGTATGCTCTGTGAAAATTACTCCAACAGTTTTCTTATGATCTGTAGTTAAAACCATAGACATGATGGTTTTAACTGATAAGGAATGTCAAAATCGGTGGGGCTTTCTACTCCTAATTACCAGCCTTGCATGGTCAATTGTTTTCCCTGCATCCCATTACTTTTGTTATCCACACACTCGCCTCTTCATTTGTCAGGGCCCAGTCCTCTGTCAGCTGTTGGTGGCAGAGCCTGAATGCTAAGTGGGACAAAGTCCTGTTTTCCTCTCTCAGCATGTGAAGCAACTGACCTTGTTAAACTTGCCACTTAGGGAAACGGCCCCCTCCTGTGCTAGCTTAAAAGCAGTTCTTATCCCTCTTGCCTCCTAATTGGGAATTACAGTTTCAGCTGGATGATGTACTCATGCTGTAAGAAGTATAAAGGGTTGGACCTCTGAAAAAGTCATTAGCATTTGCTTAGACGATGATAAATAGCTGCTCACTCTTGGCAGTTTTAGAATGCCCTATCAAGTTGAGAATTAGTTGATTGTGAGTAGTTATGAAACAAATTACGGCGTTGTTTTGGTTTTGTAGGAAGTGTTGTAACAGGCAACTGTTGCTAATTAAAGGGGCTCACCAGACTCCCCAGTTAAAAAAGTCACATATATGCCAAGATGCTAGCAAAAATCCAAGTAGCCAAAATGAATGTTAGAGAGCTCTGTATCACATTCCTCACTGTCACAGCAAGTCTGAACAATCAAGGCCGTCTTTTACACCAAAGAAAACACAAAACCCTAAAGCAGCTGTATGATTTAATTCCACATTATTTTTTCTCCCTTGTTTTGCAGGCCTGTATGAATTTCAATGACAGTGGTGCTTGTGTCACACAGTGCCCCCAAACCTTTGTGTACAACCCCACCACCTTCCAGCTGGAGCACAATCACAACGCCAAGTACACCTACGGGGCTTTCTGCGTCAAGAAGTGCCCACGTGAGTGCTCTGTTACCTGCCCTGCTATCTGCCTTCTCCTGCAGTCATGGGGAGCTGCAGTTGCATTTCAGGAGCCTTAAAAACAGGCAGAGAATGAGAGCTGGGTGCAGAGCACAATCTCTCCAATCACTCCACATGTGCTTGCAGCCTGTAATAACTCAGGTGATAGGTAAAGGCAGTCGCATTCTGTGCTGCTGGCAGTTCCCAAGGATCCTAGAGTGATTTTCCTAAAGAAAGGTGGTTTCTGTTTTCGTGGTCAACTGCTTGTTGCACTCATGTTTTAGATCAGTATTTGTAAATATTGTGGAAATAAGTAGTTAAAACAGTGGGATTGTAAACAAGTATGAATTTTTGTTTCAGAAAAATAACAGTCTGCCACCTGCACCTGGAACCAAATGCTTTCATGATATTGATGCCCCCACCTTGGAGTAATGATGATTTGACAGAGTAGTTCTGTCCCAATGAGAAATAAACTTGTAATACTGACAGGAATGCAGTCTTAAAACTCCAGAGTAAAATTAGAGGGGAAGAGGGAGTTAAAAAAAGAAGAATCCCATGCATGTAAAACCCACATGCTTCTGAGATACCAGCCAGATGATGACAAGAAACAGAAAAAATTATAGGGTCATCACTTACACAGTCTTTGAATCTGCTGGTTTAATTGGAAAGAATAATAAAGGAGATAGTATTCTTGCTCTCCCTTTCATTCCATGAAGGTTTGCAGTTGTGCATTAATTACTTTATCCATAAATTACATGTAAGAAAGATGGGTGATCTATATTAAATGGAGCCATAATTCAACCCAACCCAAAATCCCAATTTTGAATCTCTGTGGAGGACTGACAGCAGCCAGGGGCTGTGACTACCAGGGCCTAGTTCTGCCTGTAATAGTGGTGGGTTTGCTGAAGCAAGATTGGTTTGTTAAGAACCTCCTATCATGCACTACAAGAGATAAAATTATTTGCCCAAATACTTCATTGAACACTTACCTTTTTTTTTCCTTTCTTATCAGGATTAAGCATTTAGTTAAGTAGGGACAGTCTATATTCCCTTTGGCTGTTGTTTTTTACAGGGAAAAAATTGAAATACTTGTCACTGTCCTGTGCACTGTTTTATCCCAGATGTATATTGTGTGCATTAAAAAGACAGGACAGGCCATTTTGCTTTATTTCTGTCCAATTACTCTAAATTTTTTTTCCCCCTGCAAGTAATAATAAAGCCAAATAGGGGAGAAAGAGGGATCAGGCCTGAGAACTCCTGGATTTTTATAAGTTTCTGATAATGTGCCTGTTTTGCTTATACACTTCTGAAAACACAGAACTTTGAACTTAAATGTCACTAGGAAAGTGCTAAGGTTAACAATAGGTATTGATACAGAGTTCAAAAATGTGTTCCAACTTTTATTCACTTGCTGCCAATATCTCCTTTCTCTTTCCAGACAACTTTGTGGTAGATTCCAGCTCTTGTGTCCGTGCATGTCCGAGCTCCAAGATGGAGGTTGAAGAAAATGGCATTAAGATGTGCAAGCCCTGCACTGACATTTGTCCTAAAGGTAGGCAGTGGTTCAATATAAATTTACTTGAAAGTAGTCTCCACAGGGTGTTATTTTGGCATGAATTGCCCTTCATGAGTGTGTTGTAGAATATGAATAGCCTTTGAATACCCGCAAAAGTTTGAGCTATGTAGGTTGTGTGTCAAGCACATACAATAGAGTGAAAATTTATTAAGTTGTAATGGCAATATAATCAAACCAATTACTTTTTATTAGATACAAATGAAGGGGATTTCTCTGTTGGTTTTAGAGAAATCTGAAAGATTTCTTTATTGTGCCATTTTAATGGCAAGTATTTCCTGGAGGTGTTTTAGCATTGTCCTTTTGTCATTCCAAAGGGGGCCATACAAAAACAAAACCCTGACTTCAGTGTCTGGGATGTCTCACATTTGTCAATACAACATTAGATTTCCATTTCCCTGCTCTGTCTCTGCTTTCCCAGAATCTTCTACCTCCTTTCTCAGTGTCTCAAACACAGACCAGTGTTGGTTCTGTTGAGAAGACTGAAATCTGTAGGTTACTTTGCTGTTCTAGACTCCAGCAAGGAAACTTTCTGCTCTCTGCTTGAAGCTCTGTGGAGCAAAACATCATAGGCTTTCCTACATGGGCCTATGCCACTTCTCAGTCCTAATGGAAGCCACATCTGGCTTAATTGTGATAAATAATTTTTGTTGTTGTTGAATAGATAGTTTTATACATGAAAACACAGGTATGAAATTCCTTAATTTCTCAGGAGGAAAGCTATCACGTGTTTATAAAAGCTTCTGCTGGTAGTTTCCATTAGAAGAGCCCAGTCAGGAAGACAGAATACATTACATGGTTGAAGTCATGAGGGATTTGTTCCTGGATGCATCCTGTGTCCCAGAAAATGCTGCTAAATTACATAGGCTAAACAGAGAAGTTTCCTCACTGGTTGCCTGTTTCTCCAGGTACCAGGAACTTGCTGATTGAACTGATAAATAACAAGTGCTTTATACAACCTTTTAAAGAGCCATATGGCATGGATGGTTAAGTCCACAAATCCACCAGAGAAAGGGACCTCTGTGATGCCTTATGAAGGCTGGCCTAGAACAGAGGCCAGACAGAGTTACAGAATAAAGTAGGGATTTATTAAAAGGATCTCCTCAATGGATCCACCTTGGGCAGCACAAGAGCCCAGCCAGGCCCACACCCAAGATGAACCAAAATGGTCACAAAATGGAGACCGGTCACGGGGTCTCTCACTTTTATAAGTTCTGCTCCGTTTGCATATTGGAGTTAATTGTCCAATTATGGCTTTAGATTATGAAGTCGCATTCTCCTTGGTTTTCTCTCTCCAGTCCACACTGTTTGTGCTCTTGGGCCTGAGATTTGGATCATTTGTCCTTGGTCCCCAGCTAGAGAAGGAATTGCTTTGTCTCCCTGCTCTGTGAAGAGAGCTTACCAACCCCTAAAATGTCAGAACTACACACTAAATCAGTACAGAATCTGAAAAATATAAAAGCTAAAACCTGAGGTATCATTTCCCCCCAGCAATGTTAGAGCCCCTCAGTTTCTGTAGTGCATGGTGCACCAAGAAATGGCAAGGCTGGGCTGAGTGGGATTTTGTGTGCTGGGATTTTGTGTGGTTGATACTCACCTTTAAATGCCATGTGAAATACTTTAACCTGTGTGCCAGGGTTCTGTGACAGGTACTGTAGCTCATGATTGGTTTAAATTGGGATGTGCTTCTTTGGGAATATGGGTCAAGGATGCTGTTTGAACACCTCTCTACTGAATGAGATGAAGACTCGTGTCTGTAAGGCCAACATCTTCTGATTCAGTAATTGTTTTCCCCAGTTCTTTACACAAGCTCCTTGTTTTGGCAGCATGTGATGGCATTGGGACAGGGAGTTTGGTGTCAGCTCAGACAGTGGATTCCAGCAACATTGACAAGTTTGTAAACTGTACCAAGATCAATGGCAACCTTATCTTCCTTGTCACTGGGATTCATGGGTAAGTGACAAAATGTTATGTCATGGTGCCAGCTGAAACCAGTTGCATCCACCTCTTAATGATGGCTGCAGGCTTCTTTTATGCAATAGCAGATCCAGGATAAATTAGTTTTCTGCCTTCCATTGTGAAGAAAACCATTGCCTTGGTTCTTAAGATTCAACCTCTGGGAAAAGAAAGGATGGATTAATTGTTTGCACTAAAAAGAGAAAAGACAACTATGATTCTCTGGTTACTTTATGAGGTCCTCAATACTGGCTTACAACAAAGGCTGATCAGAGAATAGAAGAGAGAAAAGGAAGTTACCTTCCATGAGTTTGTTTAAATTTTGTATGGCCAGAAGAATAATATGCAGAATATAATAATAATATGCAGAGAGGCAGCCTCTCTTAGCATAGCTCGTCGTAGTCTGGGTGGCTGCCAGTACACACACATGCACAAAAGCTGCCCTCCTGTCAATCAGTTTTGAAGAATCTATTCAAGTTTCAGTTGCAGAGGCACTCAGAATTCACTGGTGTATAAATCCAGTATTTTGGTTTAAATTTTACTCATTGTAATAGGTCCTGAAAAACCTCAGAGTGTCATATGGCTCTGCTCTGGCCAAATGACCACTAAGAGGCTGGATGGAAGCCTGTTAAATCTCACAGGACAGGAAAAAATCAAATAAATGCAAGACAAGGAACTAGAGCCCATGAGCAATCTTGTGTGGATTAATCCGGTGCATTACATGAAATTTAATTTTGAGTAGGAGAACTGCTTTTGCAGGAAAAATTATATTAGCTCATTTAAAAGTCTGTTTAAATTAAAAGAAACAAACCCAACCTTGAATAAAATTGTACTTGTCTGAAAAATACCTAAATTTGGACTATAAGCAGAAAGTAAAAATATTCTGTTCTATTTTACAGAAGAGTAGGACATGTAATGTTGAAACTGTGTAGCACTTTTTGTCTCATTCTTGATGAAGAAAACTCACTTCAGCAAGCCTAAAATATGAGGGCTCTGAGTTCTGCAACACTAAATTTTTCTACAGCATGGATTACATTAGTAAAGGTTAAAAGAAGAGAAGATTTGAGAATGAGAGAAAATATCTGGATTTCTTGGAAGAGCTTTTTTAGTTAAAATTTCAATTACATTTTTCAAATCAGCAGTATGAAAGGGAAATTTAAAAAATTACACTGATTTATTTAAATTTAAATAAATTTAAATTTAAACTGAAATTTAAAAAATTACACAAGTAGCTTGTTATATAAATGGACAGTATAGAGAAACAACAATCTTATTTCCTCTTAGACTTTTACTTCACTTTTGTCACAAATTCATTTATTCACAGTGAACTGCAAATTTTAGAGTATGAATTTTTAGTGTTTTAGATTGTAGGGACTTAAAGTCTGGTTCTCTGGGGATTTGGAAGACTTTTGTTGGTGGCAGAGAATAATTTAGGTGAAATATACAGCGGATATTTTTTTGTTGTTTCCATTGGAAACTGTGCTGTTGCAATTGATCCTGTCCTATTTTTTGATCCTGTGGTTCTGTAGCCTAGTTCTTTCCTGAATGCATGAACTTCCAGTCTTTGTGAATTTGTTATAATTTATGTAAATATAGATGTATAATTATGAATGTTTTATGCACATCTATTTAAAGTCATTAAGATATACACTATTCTATAGTTTTATATGTTGATAAAACAGCAGACATGTGGCTGTTCAAGGGGTTTAAGTGTATATCTGCATCTTTAAAGCTGTTTTATCTTCAGAATTTAGAGGTGAAATTCAGCTGCCTCATGTTTATTGCAGGCAAGGATTTTTCCTTTTTTGATGGTAATGCAATTTGAAAGCAAAGTGCTGTGTTTCTGTTAGGTAGTCAAAACTTGTTATTTAGTTTTCTGAGAGCTCCACATTGTTAAAATGTGTTTGATGCCTCTGTGGCCCACTGGGCTTTTTTGTTAACATTCTCGACCTCCTTTTGTTGCTGCTCAGGGTGGTTAGAGGTGACCCCATCAGTGTGTCACCTCACAGCTTTTGAGGCCTGTCCCCAAAGACAGCCAGTTGGATCACCTGCATGTTTCAGTTCCAAGAATCACGTGTCCTGGAAAGCAGAAGGAGGAGAGGGGGAAATGCATGCTCCATATTTACTGGGGATGTTTCCTGCTCTCAGAAAACACACAAAAAATACCATAGCGTGCCATTGCAGAGGAATATTGGTTTGGTTTAAGCTTCTGGTTGACTTATTTAAATAGGGGAGGAAAGTAACGTATTTGCTAAATGGTGGCACGCTCAAAATCGAGGTCAGCTTCATCTTTTTATACTATGGCATATCTAAGCTAAAATTTTAATTTTTGGAGGTTATTTCATTTCTCATTGACAAACTTGCTTGGCAAGGATCCATACTTTTAGAGGTTCCTTGTTCTACACCTTCTAAAAAATGTGTGCCCTTTCAATGCCATGTGTCAGGAACTGCTGGCATGCTCTTAGCTTAATTTTGCTTATAGCTTGTCACTCCTTTTAGGAGCAGCTTTGTTAGTCCTGGTATATATTCCTGGAAAAAAACACTGAAAATTCATCTTTCCTTTTGCAAGGTCACTCATGGTTGTTTATAATTCTTTAGTTTTCCATAGCATAAATATTTGCCAAAACATGAATGGGTTGAGCCTTTATGTTCCTTCAAGATGAGGTGGGAGAAGTCGGACACAGACCTGCAGGAACAACAGGCTGAAGTTTGGTGCATATCCTCATAAGAGCAAAGTTTTGAGCACCTTAATGCTGTTTCCTGCATGGCATGGCTTTGAGAAGCTGATCTTTTCTTATTTAGAGTGTCACATTGTGTGATTTTAATCTTTCAGAGACCCGTATCACACGATTGCTGCCATCAATCCAGAGAAATTAAATATCTTCCAAACAGTGAGAGAGATAACAGGTAACACACTTCTGATCTCCTATAATCTGCATTAATTAATGAATTCATTCTCACTTTGCATTTAGAGTTGTCATCTGTTGGGTTTTCTGAAGAACACAAGGTACTTGTTTTCATTAAGCTCATCGTGCTGTCATTTTTATGAAAGCTTAATACAGAAAACTTCAGTATCAGTTGATTTTCACAAGTGTGCTTCCTTTAAACACAGGATGCCCATTATGGCAGATGCTAAGTGGACAAAGGATCTTTGTCCCATGTTAGCAAAGCAGGACAAGTGTTGCAAGGGAGGGAAATGTGAGGAAAATGGTGCTGAAATGAGGGAAACCGTTTCCTGCACCTGAAAGCATTTGAAAGTTCTAGTCTGCTTTTACATCTCCTCCACTTGGTGTAACAGAAGATGCTGCTGCAAGTTAGTTTTTGTAATTTAAAGACAATTGTATAATATGGTGGTGAGTGGTGTGTCCCATTTTTTGTGACTTTTCAATGGGGTCACAGAACTGGGCACTCAGTACTTTGTTTTCTTGTTTCACCATGTGGGGGACAGGGAGGGAGATACTACAGCTCTGAGTTCTCATTTGATTTCTTGATTATGTAGAGGTAGGGAAATGCAAAAAAAATGTTCTATTTCATGCACGGAAAACCCCACCAAAATGTTACATTATGACACAAAATAATTCACACACCACGTTAGATGTAAAAGAAGAGAAGAAAATAACTAAAAAAAGAGATTTTCTGACTCTGCAATATATAGAATCTTAAAAGTGACAGTGGATTGGAGGGTGAAATTGTCACCTCTCCAACCACACTGGTCAAGCTAACAGTTTATCAATTTTCTCCACTCACAAAAAAAATGTAAAACAATTATTATTTACATAAACATGTGTGAAAACTCCAGAAGAAATATGTAAACATCAGAAGGCATATAAAACTTTGAAAAGAACTTTAGAGCTCTCAAAAAAACAAGGTAACACCAAAATACCTTTGGGCATCACAGCGTGTTTGTAGCTGTGTAGGCTCAGCATGCTTCACCTCTCAAAAGTTTTTTGTGAATTTCAGCGAACCGGTGGGATTAAAAATGAAAGTAAACTCTCAATCTCTTCCTAATTAATATCAAAGATAAACTGGCACCTGGGTGAATGTTATTTACCATTCCTAAACACACTAATTGCCAGTCTCAGCCCTGCTGCTGAAGTGGAATTACCCGTTTGTAAGTATGTGTACTGCATTTCAGCCCAGTGCTGAGGCAGATCATGGGGAGCTGCCCTCTGTGGAGGTCTGTGCAGCACAACACTACTTGAGCAGAGAGTCAACAGCCCTGACCTTGGAAATCGGGACAAGTTTTCCTTCTCTTTTTTGGTGGAGATGGTGATGAGCAGCCTGAGTGTCTGCAGCTTTCCTGATTTATTTCTTTTCCTCAAGCTGGCACTGTCTTTCCTTTATAGGCTAAGCCTGTCCTAGCTCACACATGGCTGAAATAATTTGTGTTCATGTGTTTGCCTTTTTCTTCCTCAGGGTATTTGAACATACAGTCATGGCCTGAGAATATGACAGACTTCAGGGTGTTTTCTAACTTGGTTACCATCGGTGGGAGAGCTCTCTATAGGTAAGGTGTTTTACTTCTCTGTTGGTGGAATAATTTTTTATTAGTGTTCTGTGATTCTTTGTTCAGTAGCAGAGAATGAAACATCTTTTGGGAAGGACATCATAAATTGATATATTTTTTTTCCTCTGTTACCAAGGTGTTCATTATCAGTATCTTTGCTAATCAGTTGTTTATAATGGGTAATACCTTCTCAACATAATTATTTTAAAAACCAGTCTTGGTTCATGGCTGTAGCTATTACCTCATTGACTGGAACTTATATTTGTGGTTTAAAATACTTTGTGAAAAGACATAGTTTAAAAGGAAAGAATCATAGAACTTAACCTCATTATTAGGAGTTTATATGATTGTGATTAGGCATGCAGGCTCATATGCCCAAACAACAAAGTGGTTTTAAGAAGAGGTAAAAGGTGGAAGAACACTGAAATCACTGAGGCACCTTGCAGGTGAGGTGTTTGTGAGCTCTGTAGTGCCATTTTTACCAGACATGTTTCATATTTCTGTGTGGAAACTCGGATGGAGCAAATGGTTTGAAGAGAAGAAAGCATGGTGAGAAATGCTGGGGGAAGCACAAGGAGGTACCTGAGCAATTATACAGCAACCCCTGGATTCCCTCTTTGGAGATGGAGTAAATCAGGCATGGGATTCTGCTAGCATCTTAAACAGCAACCTGAGCAGAATGTGAATAGCAGTGAAACCTTGGAGTTGAATTACAGCCCTAAATTCTGTTCCAAGGCAGCATTTTTTATTTGGAACAGCTGGAAAACAATTATCATCATTAAAATACAATAACTTAAAGGATGCCCAGAAACTGGATATTGTCTTCACTAATCTTCAGGCATAAAATATGTGCAGTCATTTTTGTGTTGTGCAGACAATCATTTACTGTTCCTTTGATGAAGAAAGGTGATAACCACATCTTACAACCAAATAAAAATGAAATGTAGAAAGTGGGCTGGGAAAAAATCCATGAAAATAACAATTTCTTCCTGTATTACTTGAAATGACATTAATTTGATGCCTGACAGAAGATGTTTTAGGACATTCTCCTTAGCATATAAATTATCATAGTATTAATGCTGTTGAAAGAAAAACCTGGATTTTATTCAGTTTTCCTAACAGCACATTATCTCAAAAAAAAATCTGTTAATGGATAAAATGAAACTGCTTGAGGAGTTCTGCTGACTTACTTGGCCTAGTGCTATGAGCATCACAGCTTGTGGTATCTCACTCCTCACAGGACTCATAATTTCCTAGCCAGTAGGACTGGATGTTGACTCATAAAATAATTGTGTTATCACAAAATAAAAGTTTTCTGATCAATTCTCAGTTTTTCCAGAAAGATCATCTTGACACTTGGAACTAATTCCAGTTGGCAACTACCTACCAGATATAATAAGCTGTGCCTTCTGAAGCTAATTCCTATTCTCTCTCACTTTTGTCTTCATCCCAGTGGCCTTTCCTTGCTCATCCTAAAGCAACAGGGCATCACCTCCCTGCAGTTCCAGTCCTTGAAGCAAATCAGTGCTGGCAACATCTACATCACAGACAACAGCAATTTGTGCTACTACCACACTGTCAACTGGACCAGCCTGTTCAGCACCCCCAGCCAAAAGACAGTGATCCACAGGAACAAAAGGGCAGAGAACTGCAGTAAGTACCTGCTGCTCACTGCCACCAGCTCCATGGGCACCAGGGGAGCTGTGGTCACTTACAGCATCCAGGGATTTGGCCCAGTCTGAGCAGGAAAATGAAATTTTTTAAGGTGTGGACAAAAGAAAGGGAGCAGAGAGAGACAGCTGCTTCTTTAACATCATGGGAATGTTCCAGTTTCACAAATATGAATTCCAAAGGCTGTCAATGGAGTGTTCATGACTTTACAGCCCTTTCCTTGTTATGGAGTGGGATTAGCATCTTCTGCTTCCCCCACCCTAAGTGGCCCTATCTTAATCCAGAATGGTGCTTTTGGGGCTGTTTTAGGTCACCCAAGTTCTCCCTTTTCATATTTGACTTATGTGATAAAAAATACTACTTCAGGAAAGCTTACATGCCAGTACCTAGGCTGAGATCATAGTACTGAAAAGCCAAAGAAAGCTCTGTAGCAGGTAAAAGAACTTGTTTATATAGAAATCAGGCAGCAAATTGCATCAATACAGGCATGTTGTAGCAGCAATGCAGTTCATTTTAAGCATCTGTTAGACTGCTTGCAGGAGAGGAGATTCATTAAATTGCTGTATGTTTAAGTGATATTGCTGATTTTTGTGCCCTGACCAGCCCAAGAAGTTTGCTTTGGGTTTTTTCAAGCTGTGGTCTTATTTTTGACTTGCACTTTAGTTCTTTCTTTCTGTTGGTTTGAGGAGTTTTTGTTTGTTATTTTTTGAGGGATTTTATATCTTTTTTTTTTCCTCTCCCCTCCCTTTGAAGTGTTGTTCTGCTCTGTCTTGAGAGAGTGAATGGCTGTGCTCATCACTGTAGTGTAAGTGTGCCTTCAGTGTTAATGAAGTACAGCTGGAGCTTTGTCTCTGCTACTCAGTTACTTTTCTCATCTCTCCTACCATGGAAGAGCCACAGGAAATACAAAGTCTTGTTTGGTCGATCTCCACATGGTTTTGGTTGTGTGGCATTTTCATTATTATTATTATTAATTTTATTAGGCTATTTCTTTACATGCAAGTTAAAAAAATGGAGTTTAAGAAAATGCTGTGACTTTACTGTGACAGTGCCTGAGCATGTAGGGTTTTTCTTAAGCCCCTACATAGAAAGCCAGCTACAAAAATAGAGTATTGAAAAATAGAGGTGCTGCCAAGAAGGATGGCACATCTGCCCAGGGATGCAGCAGTGCTGTTTGCTTTCCCTGCCAGTGTAACAGGATCACGTGGTAGGAACCACCTAGTCTGCACTAGTGCTCTAGCAACAACTGTGTTTTGTATGGCATGAAGAAAGAATTAGCCCTTCTGAAATCTCCCATATGGAATTTTTGGGCTGACAGAAGAGAAGAAGGAAGAAACTCAAGGTTTTGTGGACTGTGAAAGAGTCACTAAGGTCACTGAGTAGGTCCCATCTTGCCAGGAGATACATGAATTTGGGAACCTTCTGGAGAGCACAGGTTTCCTTCTGACCAGATGAAAAACTGCTTACTATGGCAGAAAAATCATGCTCTGATGTTTTCTTTACACCAGATTGGCTCTAGCTGTCTGAATATCATGCAGTATTTAATGAAAGAACAATCAACTTTCCTTCATTCCCAGACATATAAAAGGAAATGAAGCAGTTATAAGGTGGAGCAGAGGCCTCATGTCTCATATAGTAATGATTCCTCTTTGCTTCAAGCTTTCTGTATCCTCCCTCCTCTGTAACATGTTAGGAGACAGTGGGAAATTACTCAGGTGAATTTTGTAAGGTGCTTTTCCCCTTCATGGAGTAGTGTCCCATTTGTTTCACTGGTTTTGAGAGCTTTGGGACACAGCTGAACACAGCAGTTTGGAACATCATCTAGCATTAGTTGTCAGGGCTCCTTTGTCAAATACCTCTTTGCCCTTTCCTGGGATCACTCAGTTAGAATCCCTTTGAAGCTGCCACAACTACTGAAACATGAGATTCCAGAGCAAATGGAAACTTGGATCTGCTGTCACATCATCTCTCACATGGAATATCTTGTCACTACATTTGCACACAAAGAGAAAATGTAAACTTCATTTCACCTCTAGCTTGGTGAGGATTTGTTACAATAGACACGTATCATTTTCCAGGAAGAAAAATACTCCTAAAGACATTTTAGGAGATTTAACACTGTGGGAATCTTAAAGAGGAAAACAAATCCCATTCATTTACTTTTTAAGCAGTCACAACATAAGCTCCAGTACCAAGGGGCTAGTTTTAAAAATGGACTCTGACCTGTGCTCATTAAATGGGCAGTGTATAATGAACATCAGCCAGGGGTCAAGTGGCTTCAACTGGGAGGCAGCACAGGAACAGTGGCTTTTTCTCTCCAGTTGGAAGGCAGTGCAATCCCAACAGGAGCAGTGGATTCTTCTCTCCAGTTGGGAGGCAGTGCAATCCCAACAGGAGCAGTGGATTCTCCTCTCCAGTTGGGAGGCAGTGCAATCCCAACAGGAGCAGTGGATTCTCCTCTCCAGTTGGGAGGCAGTGCAATCCCAACAGGAGCAGTGGATTCTTCTCTCCAATTGGGAGGCAGTGCAGTGGTGTCCTCCCTTTGTGTATCTGTGTGAGTGAATTATTAATGCTTTGTGCCATTTTGAGAGCCAGCATTAGCTGAGAAGAGTTTTGCTGCTGCTTCAGCTCTGCCTGTCAGCCAGCACCTCTCTGGGGTTTAATGGCTTCTGCTGCAGGTTGGGTGTCTCACTAAACTCTGCAGGATCACCTGGGGAAAGGCAGCACTGGCCCATGGAGCCAGATGCCATTCTCCAGCACCCTTTGGAGCATCTGAGGGGATTGAGTCTTTCATTAGTGAATTTGCAGACACAACACTAAGCTGGAGCGTGTGTCCATCTGCTGGAGGGCAGGAGGGCTCTGCAGGGAGACCTGGAATGTTGGATGGATGGGCAGAGTCCAGTGGGATGAAATTTAACAATCCAAATGCCAAGTCCTGCATTTTGGCCACAATATCCCCCTGCAGTGCTCTAGGCTGGGGACAGAGGGGCTGGACAGTGCCCAGGCAGAAAGGGACCTGGGGGTACTGGCTGAACATGAGCCAGCAGTGTGCCCTGGTGGCCAAAAGGCCAATGGCTCCTGGCCTGGATCAGGAATGGTGTGGCCAGCAGGAGCAGGGAGCTCATTCTGCCCCTGGACTGGGCACTGGTGAGGGCACACCTCGAGTGCTGTGCCCAGCTCTGGCCCCTCAGTTTGGGAAGGACGTTGAGACACTCGAACGTGTCCAGAGGAGGCAACGAGGCTGGAGAGGGGCTGGGAACACAAACCCTGTGAGGAACCACTGAGGGAGCTGGGGGTGCTCAGCCTGGAGAAAAGGAGACTCAGAGGTGACCTTGGCACTCTCTACAGCTCCTGAAAGGTGGCTGTGCTCAGGTGGGGTTGGGCTCTTTGTCCAGGCAGCACTGACAGAACCAGAGGACACAGCCTCAAGCTGCACCAAGGGAAATATAGGCTTAGGAAAATATAGGCTTAGGAAAAAGTTTTTTACAGAAAGAATGATAAAGTTCTGGAATGGCCTATCCAGGGAGGTGGTGGAGTCACTATCCCTGGATGTGTTAAAAAAAGATTGGATGTGGCACTGGGTGCCAGGGTTTGGTTGAGGTGCTGGGGCTGGGTTGGACTTGATGGTCTTTAAGGTCTCTTCCAACCTGGTGATTCTGTGAATCTGTCATTTCCAGGATAGGCCAGACTGGGGTTTAGGAGAGTTTTCCCTGCACCTTCCACTGCCTGACAGTTGGGATCTGAGGGTGAGCCTCCAGGGTTTCCATTTCTGCCTTTCCCTTATTTTGCCTGTTCTGGACACTGATCCTGCAGATGTTTGGGCACATGCCCATGCCTCTTGAGTGCCAAATGAGCCTCACCAGAATAGGGAAGGAGATGTGTAAATAAATGTTTGGAGGATCAGAATCCATGCTGTGTGGCAGAAATACTGTTTGCTTGCATGGTAACCAGCAGGGTGTGACTCGTTAATTAAAATATCCACCAAAGTTTTTTTGTTTTTTTTTTTTCACATGGCTTTCATTCAAGAAACCAGTCTAAAAATATTAGTTATTCCAGGTACTCACAGGTATTTATTATTACTTCTTTGTGTATTTTGAGCCACTATTAGCTTGGAGTTTTTTTTCCTTTCTAACCAGTTATAGTTAATGGCTTAAAGCAAATTACAGCAAACTTTTTCTGTCAATATGTAGCTTTTCTGAAAACTCATGTAAGAGCTACCAAGATCTTCTAGCCACCAATATATTTAAGAGACTTTTATGACCTGTCACAATGTGATGTCTTTTCCATGCCATTTAATGCTGTATGTTCAGCTGACTCTACATCAGTGAGGAAATACTCAGAAGTTACAGGAGGAGGAAAATTTTTGTGGTGAAGTTTGGTCTGTGTTAATGCTTCATCTTTGAGATAATACTGGCATGGTAGAGTTTGGGAAAACTCTGAGATCATATATATACATTATATATACATACACACATATATATATATGTGTGTGTGTGTGTATATATATATATATGTATGTATGTAAATAACAATTTTTTTCCAATTAAGAAGACAACAGACTTCAGCCAGTGGAAAATGCTACATTTTCCAGCATGCAAAATGTACTTCATATTCCTCATAGCCTCAATTACTTAATTTTGCTATTTACACCACTTCTTAACAATGTTAAAATAGTCCCCTAATCTTTCACTGCCTTCAAGATGGAGTTCTTTTTTTTTTTTTAATAGATTAAAAGCCTAGGCAGACTTCTGCTTTTTGTAGAATACTGAAAATACAGGAGCAAAATATATGGGTGTGTGTGTTTTTAATTAAATAAAAAAAGAAATCCATAAACCCCCAGGATATTGTAGTGCTTTGTGTTGTCTTTCTAAGATGGTGCCATGCAGGGCCAGAAAGGGGGTGTACATGGAAGGGATGTGACCTCTCCCTTCTCCACTTCCCTGCTCACTTTCAGGGATAGAAATGTCACTGTCCAAGCTCATGTGCACAGGGAATGGAACAAACCACCAAGGAGAGGGTAGGTAGATTTTAACTTTGCTCTGTGCTGAAGTGAAAATCTGCCTTTTTTTTTTTTTTTTTTTTTTTTTAATGGAACAGTCAGAGGTGAGTCATGTGAAATATGAGTGCACACAAAACAAATGCAGGAAAAAAATGTTCTTTTATCCAAAGTTACTTGAACAATTCGCTCAGCTTTAGTGACACCTGCAGTGTAAGGTGAAACCCTTCTAGGCAAAGGTTGTTAGAGATGTGATTATTATAAATTATATCAATCTAGCCACCAATTAACAACTTGAAGAAATGATTACATTCATTATCAGGCATGATGTAAAGCTAATTGAAGTCTGCAGGAGTTTTTCTATTCAGTTTATGGAGCTTTGGATCAGGCCCAGAAGCATATAGCCAAATAAAAATAATTTTTCTTTTTTAGTAGGTAATTTTCTCGTGTTCTGTTTAGATTGGGGAAACACACTGACCCTTTCTGTTTCTAATCTATGTGGCCCCATTAATAAAGAATGAGCCCTTCTCCTAAAACTCCTGAAAAAATCCAGTTTCTGCCAAGAACATTATTGTTATTTCTTTACATATAAGGCCATGGAGTTGCAAAATAATGTGTCAAAAATTGAAATGTTTCTTTAGCCATCCCCACAATTAAAGAAGAGAAAGGCGAGAGAAATGAGTTTTTAGAAGTTGTCAAAACAACCACTCCCTCCTTGCCAAGATTCTTTTATGAAACCATTTCAGGAGGAAATCATGATTTTTTTTGTTTCTGTTACTTTTTTCATAAGACTACAGGCACTGTGTTGGCTACATTTCAATGGGGTAATCATGATTTTCTGCATTGAAAAGCTCTCTTTTTATTTGTATACAGTTACTCACTGTATTTTTGGAACTATCTTGTAATAATATCCCTTGTTATTTGGACAGATATTTTAGTGAAATACTCTGTCCGTGCAAATAAATTCTGATCCCAGAGTAGTTTGAAGGGTGAGAAGAGAGAAAAGAAAGGAAATTATTAGTAGTAAATCACAATTTCAAGTTACAAAGATGATGAGAAAGCAAAGAGGGAACTGCCTTTCTCTGATGAGTATGGAAAACAAAATCAGAAGAGCTAGCAATAGTCTTAAAATTAAAAATGAGAAATAAAGGGATCTTCAAACCAGGTTAAGTTTTTCTTTGTTGCATGACAAAGATTTAAAATGAGTCATTGATTAGAAAACAAAAACTATATGAAGCTATGTAAAAAGTTTGTTTCATTGTAACTAGGATATTTTCTGGTTTTTTGTTTTTATTTGCAGGTTCAGGCAGTGGCAGCATAGTGGAACTACTGACATCTGATAGTTATTATAAATATGTTTCTCTGCTTAAAAGGAAGTCAGGTTAGGGCAGGAATGAGAAGCTGAATTTTGTGTCTGTGCTCCTCCTGGCTGTGCTGGTCTGGCTCATTTGACTGCAGCAGCAGAGCTCAGGGAAGGAGGACAAAGCATCTCTCTGAAATGGCCCCCTGAGTCCCTCTTGCTGTGCTGGAATCTGTGATAATTAATACACTTTAGAGCATACTGAGCACCTGGAATGATTCTTAAATGAAATAACTTTGTATTTGGCTGTACCTGGTTTGAGCTTTGAGGTAAAAGAAAAACCAAAAAGATACTTCTGAATACCTTTTGGATGTTGGCATTAAAAATTATATGTGATACAGAAAGGAAAAAAAAAAACTAAATCCCAACCTTGATAAAACATGTTCAGGCTTCTCATGCCTGAGGTTATTTGTGGTGTATTGAGTAAGAAAGTATTGGAGAGGATGGTAGAACTCAATCAGCACACCTTCTTTTCATTTATTATTCCTCTTATGTTGTTTCTGATGGTTTAAAAAGCAAACAAGTGTCTGTATTGTTGCCATCTCTGATATTTCAGGTCCTTGCTGGGTTTAATTTACTCAGTCCAGTGTGTAATCCATTTGTGTAAATCATTGCATTGTGCAAAAATAAATTCAAATAATTTCTGTCCTTTCACATGCCAGGGTTAGGTTGAAAGTGCATGCAGATTTCCTTCAGATGCTGGAGAAATAATGTGTTTCCTTTTGCTCTTTGCTTATTTTCTCCATCTGCCACATCATCTAGATATTTACACAGAGAATGATTTATATAAAATAGAAATACAGACTGACACTGTTTGAAACAAACTTTCCCTCTAGCACTTAGTTCATTGTGTATTTTCGTGTGGGCTTGAGGGTTTTAATATAAAGACTCTTTGGCTCTTCAGGTGCTTTTGCGATAAATAATTTTAAAAATCTTAATTAATGGGGTCTTTCCTTCAATTATTTTCCTGCTGTCCATAAGTTTTCTTTCAGGGAGTCCTCAATTCATAGGTACCATTTTATATTTTCGCTTAATAGAACTTTAGTGGACTCAGACAGTTGATTTTTTGAATCCTTTAAATTTTTGGCATTTACCGTGTCATGTGTCAGGGAATTTTACAGGTTGATCTTTACTTTCTGTGAAGAAAAATCTCAGATTTTAACCCTATTGGATTCCTGTCTCTTTGAATGCCCATGAGGGACTGGGAAGAAGCAGTGAACAATTGTTTCATGCTTACTCACCTCCTCCTTGCCATTCAGGATTTTAGAAGCTTTAATCAAGTCCTTTCTCCCCCACCTCTCTGGTTATTCCTGGTTTAGCAGCTCTTCTCTGATTTTGATCACCCTTGCAGCACTCTCTTAAATCTTTTTCCTGCTCAGTTTTTTCTGAAAGGAGCAGACCAGGAGTGTGTACAACATTCCAGCTGAGTGCTTTGTGTATTTGTGTTGTGGCACAATTGTGATTTGATGCTTTTTTTCAGTCCTGTGATTTGTGGAAAAAACTTTATATAAAAAACTTGTAAAAGTTGTGAAGTAGCTATATATTTTTATGTAGTGCTGGGTGCATGCAGGATAGTACTTTAAAGAACATGTGCACTCTCTGGGAGTCTAGTTTTGTTTTTTGTCTCTTAATTTGTTGTATATGTATTAAGTTTCACAATAGATTCATATTTATATTATACATATTTTATATTTTATATTCAATTTATATTTTGTATATAAACATAATATATATAATATAAACAATAAATAAGAAATATAATTAGCTATACATACATTATTATAAATAAATATATACAATAAATATATGAATATAAGCTATATCTATTTTATATAAATATAATATAAACTTATATTTAATTTCTCTTATTTTATATTTATTTACTAATTTCACATTACCATTTGTTCTTATCAGTTCTTATACAGAGAGTGCTCTTTGGTTGTCTGTTTTCTGTAGTTTCAGTTTTGGTTTGCTTTTTGTTTCAAGGTCTAAGGGGCTCTTCTTAACTTCTTCCAATTTGGAAGTTTACATTCTTTTTATTTCGTCTGAGGTAGTTTTGTAAGTTACAGGTTTTTCACGAGTACAGTAAATTAATTAGACTAAACAAGTTAAACAATTCAAAACAGCACGCTTCACTTAAATCTGAAATGGATTTCTAACCTAGGTGAATTCTTAACTTCATGTCTCACCTGCTCCTGGGAAATGGGGACACCCCAGTTACTGTGACATTCACATTCTCTGGACAGAGAGACATAATTCTGTCTCTCAGGAAAAGCACTGAGAGAAGAAGATAAAACAATCTTTATCTCTGCTCCTTTGCTTTCCCCATGTGGAATGTGGTATGGAGATTGTTTACCTGCAGTGATTGCTGGGGTGGATTCTGGTGAAGGTTGTTTGGGTTCAGTGACCAATGGGATCCAGCTGTGGCTCAGGCTCTCAGCAGAGAGTCACGAGTTTGTTAGTTAGATAGGTGAGTAAGAAGTGAGTATGTAGAATAGGATAGTCTCTCTTTAAATAGTATATTAATGTAATACAGTATAGTTTTAATAAAGCTATCCTTCAGCCTTCTGATCTGGAGCCAGACATCATCATTTCTTCTCTGAGCAGGGTTCACCGCATTTTACTATAGGTTACGTTTCCGAGCGCGCCGGGATGCTGCCGGAATGTTTTCCCCTGGCTTTGGGAGGGCTGTGTGCATTCCTGACAGCGCCCCTGTCTCCACAGCTGCTGATGGGATGGTGTGCAATGAGCTGTGCTCCAGTGACGGCTGCTGGGGGCCAGGGCCAGACCAGTGCCTGTCCTGCAAGCGCTTCATCCGGGGCAGGACCTGCATAGACTCCTGCAACCTCTACGACGGGTAAGACACTCCCCTTGGGCTTCTCCCCAAAGCTGCTAATTAGCATTGTTGAGGGCTTCAATGAGCAAGCCATTTTGGGTTTGCATTAATCAGTATCTGGCTCTATTGCCAATATTACTGATTTTGGGTGAAAAGTGTCATGGGGTAAGATTTAAGAATTTCTAAATCTGAACTTGTGTGGAACACTTTCCCTGGTATTCTGCTGACTAAAGTTTTCATGCAGCATCATCACCTTGCACCTTTTGCATTGCTGGTAATGTGGACAAATTGATTTAGGTGAAAAGTTACAGAAAAACCCTCATAATTTTTCCCTATTTGTTGCCCTTATTCAGAACCATACAATTAAGTTTTTTCAGATGAGTTGGATTCAGGCATCTGATAAAGAAATTCTCTAAATAAGGACCCCAAAGTAGAAAAACGCACACTCTTTTTCATAATGCACTGTGTAATTAATTGTACACAGAAATACAAATTTAAAAACCCAACAGGAGTTCTTGCCCCTTTTCCTATTGCTGTTTATCCTGGGAGAATACCTCCACAACACAAGGTGGTTGAATCTGCCTTCTGACATAAGGATAAAGCTGAACTGAGCCAAATGAACTCCCACAAATGCATGAAAATATTCTCAACTTTTCCATCTGGAGAAGACTTGCAAAAAATACTTTGTCAGAGCACAATTTTATGTGCTTAAAAGCTCCTCTTCTCTCCTCCCCCTTCACCCCCCAATAAGGAGAGTTGCAGACCCCAATTGTGTTTTCAGTGCACTGGAATAAGTTGGTTCCCCCTTGGTGTCTTTTGCTGCCATGGAGCCTTGTCACAGTAACTCAGTTACTGATTGAGACAGAGTTAGACAGAGACTCAGTATGTTCTGTTCTGTTCTCTATCCATCAGTGAATGGCATTTACACTTTCCACAGGCTCAGTTCTGTCCTCAATATGTGAAAATATTTATAACCTGGGCTAAGGAAGAATTTTTTTGTTTGTGGGAGAGCTCTGCATGTTGATGTTGTAGGGCAGCAACAGGGTGGGGTCAGGCTGTATTTGACATCTCTTTTAGTCCTCAGCAGGAAAAATCTGCTCCCAGAGCCAGGGAAGGGTGAGCTCCCCTGCAGCACTCAAATGAGGTTTTCTTCAGCTCCATCCTGATATCCTCAGCAATCCTAATGGCTGTAGAGGAATGGAGGGTGAGCAGTGACCACCTGAGCTCAGAGCCTTTACCTGGATATTTCTGGAGACCCCAACATGAGTGTGCAGCACATCTGTAGCTGGTTAATGCAAATATTGTAATTAAAAAATGCAGCAAGATAGAATCCCCCCTGAAAGCTTGGCTTGGTCCACTCTGAGCCTCCTCCACAGATTCAGTCTGTCTTTAGTGGGAGAGAAACAACTTGCTCAGATGTGAATTCATCTTGGCCTAGAAGAAGGTGGGATGGATTGTGTTGGGAGAGTGCTGGAGGTTTGTAGTGAGGGATAAATGGCAGCTGAAATGTTTGAAGGAAGAAATTCAACCTGCCATCACTACCTTTTTTCCCCCTTAAAAGTGGTTAAAAAAAGTCTCTTGGGTGGTAGTTTCTTGTGGATCCATGAAATAAATGAGTAAAAGGATTTGTTTTGACATTTTATAGATTGAGACCTCAGTCCAGCATTATTGCTGAAAACATTATGAGCCTTTTGGAGCACGGGCTTTAAAACATGTGTTCATAGAGCCCTACATGCAACAAAGGCAACTCTGTCATCACTGCTCACATGTGACAAGTGGCTTCCTGAATCTGAGCCACAATCCTGTAGGTGAAATTCAAGAAGCCAGCAGTTTTGTCCTTTTAATGAAGTCTGTATTTCTGAATGAGAGGAAGGCCTTCACTATAGTTTTATGTTGGTGAGGAAGGTGTCTCTGCTTCACATGGCTGTGGATGAGGCGGTGGCTCTGACAGGCTGCTGGCCTCAGTGCCCCTGAGATCACTTCCATCAGGTGAAGACCCAGCCAGGTGAGCTCAGTTTTGGCATGGAGTCAGATTTCTCCTAACCTGCCTGCGAAATATTTCCTCAGGGAATTCCGAGAGTTTGCAAATGGCTCTGTGTGTGTGGAGTGTGATCCCCAGTGTGAGAAGATGGAGGAAAACATGATCACCTGCTACGGGCCGGTAAGGACAGAGTCTGGTGTGTTTGTAGGGGTTTGGTTGGTTTGTTATGGTTCAGGGTAACTTGCAAAAATGTGCTGAAGGGCAGGGTTTTCCTGCTTACAGACTTTAAAGCAGCTACCTAAAATTGGTGAAATGAAAAACATCCTTCCCTGTGTGTAGGGAAGGAATTCTGCTCCTGCTAAATTGGTGCTGGGATCTGCCTTGGATCTGCCTCCTTAAGAAAGTGATTTTAAAAGTTTTCCTTTTCTTTTCAAGTTGTCTTAATGCTTTAGTGGTACAGATGCACACAATTTTTACAGATAGACAGCATGCAGTTGGGATTTGAGTGCCCTCTTTTATCCCTATTTTCATTCTTTATACACCCCCCCCCCCAAAAAAAAAGTGGGGGAATTTGATTTGTCCTCAGTCCCTCAGTTTAAACAATATGCTGGGAAGTTTTTTGTATTTAGATAACCTTTAAGTTCTTTTGATAGATAACGTTTTTCATGCATCCTAAATGATGGTTAACTCTGTCTCACCTTTATAATGACCAGTAACTTTTCTTTCAAAGATTATTGCTCATTTGGGAGGTTAAAGTTGTCTCTGTCTTCTAGTTTTCTGTGTATTGCCAAGATTAAAAGTCACGAGTATGCTGGAAATGAGGAGCTGTATTTTAGGCTCTTCGTAATTGAAAAAATATAACCTGTAATTTATTTCCTTATTTCTGTGACTTACTGAATGAAACAAAAAGAAAAACGTCATATTTTTTCTTACAATACTGTGTTTTTCTGCAATACAGCCATAAGGCAAGAAGCTAGTGTTTCAAGTGTTCAGCCTTTCATGAAAATTTGGATTTGTAGCAGGCCTTATGGACATAAAATCCTAGGCCAATGATCAACTTGGACACCAGATTTAGTTACACACTGCCTTATCATCACAGCTTTAAAATTTTACTTTTACATTGTCCAGGAGTCTTGGTTTGTTGTTCTTAACAATTTGGTCTTCATATGTATTAAGAAGAAGGAGGACTTTGTAGTTGTTTATATTGTGTAATGAAGGACCTTGTAGCCCTTCATTCTTGCTGTGACCAGATGCCATGTGCAGAGTGCTTGTGGAAAGTAGTTTTGGGGTGCAGAGGTAGGAGATCCCACTGAAGGCTTTGCAAAGGTGGTTCAGTACTGAACAGCGTAGCAGGAAGTTTCTCAGCTTTAAAGTGGGCACTAACTTCACTGCATTAAGCACACCAATAATATTAAGAAGCTGGTATTTAGTCTTGCACTCTACAGAAGAAGCTAATGGCCAAAAGCAGCAGGGTTTATCTGTCTGCTGCTCCCTAACAGAGGCTGGAACCATGCAGGTGATTCAGTGATCCTTGGGAAGAGAAGCTGCTGCAGGTGCTGCTGAGTGTGTGCCGGTGCAATCCTAGTGCAGCAGCAAAGGACAGAGTAACTTGAACGCACTGCATTTCTTTCTTCCACGCTCTCCAGGGACCTGACCACTGCACAAAGTGTTTCCATTTTAAGGATGGTCCAAATTGTGTGGAAAAATGTCCTGATGGCTTGCAGGGGGCCAACAGCTTCATTTTCAAGTACGCCGATGAGGATCGGGAGTGCCATCCGTGTCATCCGAACTGCACCCAGGGGTGAGTGCGAGCTCTGCAGGGAGCCATCCAAACCACGCGCTGCTCCTAGCACAGGGTGCTTTATAGCTAGTTTGGCTTAGTGAAGCACTTGTCCCACTCCTGAAAAGAGAGTGTGCAGTAGGAATTAAACCTTTGATTTTCAGGTCTCTCATGACATTCAGGTTTTAGTCGTGAATGCTCAGCAGTTTATCACAAAAAACCCCTTTTGAAGACCACAGAGGAGAACTTTCCACAGCAATGCTCTCAGCTTTCCTTCTACACTGGTTTGCAGCAAATGCTGCCCTTTCACTTAATTTTAGGCCTGTAAAATGACTTTTTTTTTTTAGTATTTGCTCCTTGACAGAATCTCTGCTATTTGGTATTGGTGAACTAAGCCTGCAGCACTACAGTGAGACAAAAGTGTTACTGCTCTCCTTTTCCTACAGGGAGTGATGCACAGAGTTTGAAACCAGACTTTGTACAGGAGCCTGAGACTGAGCATCAATTTCTGAAGTCCTGTTAAAGTGCCTATAATAATTTGCTACACTTGGAATTTGTTACACTTGGAATAATACAGCCCATGGATCAGAGAATTAAGAACCTGTGCAACACAACAGCAATAGTCACATGCAACCTATAGTTTTGCACAGGACACGTCAGAGTGTCCAGCATACAAAGAGAGGAAGAGGCAGCAATGGGAAAAAGAGAAAACATCAGCCAGTGAAATAATCTTTAACAAGAGGCTCTTATTGTTTAGCAGCTAAAATTAAACCAGTAAATTATTCAATGTAATCTTGATGTCAACAGCTGTTGCCATTCAAAATGAGACCTTTTGCTGGTTTTGCAAATCTAATTACAATAGAGCCATTAGGGAAATGAGAGGGAGATCACAGAGACACAGCCATGATCTGTTACAGATTTGTCTCCCCCCTAGACCCTTTAAATCAGTTATGCAATAAGCAAAACGCTGCTACTGTGGAAGAAGAGGGTAAGAAGAAATGATGTTCAAAGATGAGCTCACTCCAGGAGCTCTGGTCCTGGCTTTCATAGATGAAGAAGGTGCCAATGCTGATGTAATCTGACAAAACCACAGATGTGTGATGGATTTACTGTCTGCCCAGCATAGGAAGTGCCTTGCAGCTCTCCTGGCCTCCAGAGAGCAGCACTTCTCCCTGTTCCCTCCTCTTTCCTGAGGAGTTCTAACTGGCCCAGTTTCTAGTGTTTGTGGCCCAACTGTGTTTCTCCTAGACCAGGAAGAGAGCAGGAGGTTTTCCATGCCATTCCACTTCTCCATAGACATTTTGCAAGTGGTTCTTTATTTTCATCTGCCTGGATTGAGAAGGGAGATTTTTATGTCTTGTGCTGAAAATATGACATTTTAGTTCATGCACAAATACGAAGGGTATTAGGCAGTTCTAGCTGACCTTGGCAGTCCTCATTGGCAACTGTTGCTGACACAGGGTTCCCTTATGCTGAGTGCCGTTGTCCTTTTAATCCTTGGACTATGTTTTCCCTCCTTTCTGTTTTCTCCTTTTGATGAGGTGAAAGTATGTCCTAGAGTGTGCCCATCCCCAAAGAATGGACAAGTAAAAGGGCCAAAGTCTCTCCCCCAGTTACATATACAAAGCCCATGGTGTTCCTATCTCCCAGATGAGGAACCATCCCTTTTCCATGACATAATTACCCTGTGGAAATCTTTGTCCTCTTATTAAAGAGTTGATGTGTCTATTCTTAGGTATATTTTAATCTCTTAAAACAATGCTCTCTCTCCCCCAAGTCTGGGTAAGCATGGCTTACTATTCTTTTTTAGTGTTCCTAGAGATTTTGTGGCATGTGATTATGTTAATGAAGCTAATAATGACTGCCCAAGATATTTGGGGTTTGCAGGTTGTCCATCTTCTTGCCAACATTGTCAGGGGCTGAATGTGCCCATGGAGAGAAGGGAAATCAGTTACTCTCTCCTTTTCTCCTTCAAGGCTGAATTCTCTGGTTTCATACCCTTCCCTTAGAAAGTAGTATTTAAATTCCCCTTAGTCATGATTCTTCACTGAAATAGGTTGTGGAGAGAGCTCAGCTTGCTATTTGGCTCATGGCTGAAAGGTAGAGAGAAAACTTAATTCTGCTTCATCCCTCACATCTGTTCTCCTGGCTGCCAGATCAAGTGCTGGAATTACACCAGTGCCCTCTCAGTAAGGCTGGAATACCCATCCAAACGGGCTGAGCTGCTGCAGAGCAGTGCTTCCCAGGACAGTATTATCTCATTCCTGCAGTGCTGCTCTCTATGAGCCAGGCTGCTTGATAAAATAGGTTATTAGTTCTCACGTGATATTTCCAGTCATCCCCACCAATTGTCACCAAGGAAGGATCTGTCCCACCTCTGTCTCCTGTGTTTTGTCACAAATTCCATCTTGGCATTTGCAGAGGACTGCTTTAGTGAGGTCTGCTAGCACCATTCTCCTCCCTTATTCAAGTGTAATGACTGTTTCTCTTAATAGGTGGGTAATTACCCAGCCCTGTTAATGATCTTGCTTTGACCAGAAGAACTGTCAGACAGTGACTTCCTTGGGTGCAACAACTGTGCTCCTGCCCTTGTATCCCTGTGATAAGTATCAGCTACTTGCAGCCAGTTTGGAGCAGATCTGAGGCACGTGGGACAGCTATCCCACTTAATTCAAGAGAGTTGGAAAGCATTTGGCCCCTCTTCTTGCAGAGCCAGCCAAAACTGAACGCTTCCACAGGAATAAAACACTAATTACACTATAGCAAGTGACAGCCTGCTTCCTTGCTGGGCAGGACAAAATGGGAGATCTCACTGGACACTTCCCCTCATCATGCAAACACGTTTTGTCACACAGCTTTTCGAAGGGAGGGCATTACTCCTCACCAAAATTCTCTTTTCCTTCTAAGCCATGACCAGAGAAGTCAGGGGAACTCCAGCAACAGTGGCCCTGAAGGGATTTGAGGGCAGAAGCACCCTGTTGCCTCTAAAGCTTAGGTAAATTTTTAGGAAGAAAGTTTGAATTCCAGATGAAAGAATATTGCAAACACACTCTGGATAAGGAAAACTGTTAGTCTTTTGTTTTGCAAAGTTTCCTCCTAGCCCCTGCTCCAGTTCAACTCTGTTCCTCTCACCATGAGTTAGTTCCTCCCACCTGTTAGCTAAGTAGCCCTTGGGTAGAGTTGTCTGACTTTATCCATAACAACAGCTGGTGACCACCACAAAAAAGGTTTTCTCCTGCCCAGAGATAATTCACTTACACCATTGTAAAATCAGTTTTGTTTGTTTCCAGTGACGAAGATTTTTGAGAATTCATCTGACGTGGAATGGCTTTGCTGCCCCGAAGTGCAGTTAAAACCCAACCTTTCAGTCTTAAAGAAAGCTGATAAAGGACAATATTTCTGGAAAAAAACCCAGTTGTTACTGCAATTTTCAAAACCCCAAATTTCCTTTCAGAGGATGATTATCCATTAAGCTAGGATGAGCTCCAAGTGTAATTTTCTGGAAAAGCTGTATTGAACTTTTGTAAGGTACTACTGAATATACTGAATATGTCATTAATTAATTGCCATGTCTCAATTAACCAGTTCATTTTACAGAGCCAACTTGGAAAAGAAAAAACCATCCAGACTCCAAGCAAAAGGAACAATGGGTGTGAACAGCATGATGTATGATTGTGTCAGGTTTAGATGGGTCAAAAAGCCTGAAATGAAGGGAGTTCCCTCCTGGGGAAAAATACCTGATGACTTGTGGTACAAAATCCCCTGTTAATAAATATTGCCATCACTCACACAGTGTTGTACTTCGCTGCATGTAATCAGGGCAGCCACTCAGGGAGGAAACTGGGAAATGCCTAACTAGGAGTAATGGAATTGCACCTGGACAGAGTTTTCTCTTTGGGGAAGCCAAGTCCACTGAAGAAGATGACACTTGAACTAAAAATCAATGATACTTCAACTTGCACTGGGTGAGGTGCAGCAGTACCAGTTTGGATTCAATCCTGTTCTCCAAATGAACATGTGAAGTGACTCTGAGACAACAGGCTCTTGATGTCAGTCTGCCAGTTCTCTAAACCAGTAGCAGGCTCTCAGACCTCTAATTTGAAGATTCTTTTTATTTACAGCAAGAGTCTGAGCTCAGCTTTTCTAGGCATGGTAGGAAATGGACAATCAGAGGAACTCTTCAGCCTCCTTCATTGCTGAGCTTGTTTTCTCCAAATTGCTGAGAATGCCATGAAAGGAAGAAACACTGGATGTGTTTGAGATGGATTAGAATTCAGACAATCCTGAATTCTGAAGTGCTGATGCCCAGGATAGCTGAAATTCCACAAGTCCTCTCTATTAAGTTTTTGAACTGTGTTTAAATCAACTCTTACATTTATGCATTATCTGGATTTTTAACACATCTTTTTTGTGTATGCTGGAGGAAGCAATCATTGAGGAAATCCTTCCAGTTTGTGTTTGCATGTCAGAGTAAATGTCTTCTGTAAAAACAAGAATTCAAGTAAACAAACACAGGGTAAGGTTTACTTGGTCTGCTCTCCCTGATGAGCAGGTAAGGGGAAATTGAATTCAGACTTCATTTTATAATGGCAGAGTGATACCAATTTAAATGCAGCAAAAGCTGAGGAGTGGCAAGTGATGGTGAAGCAGAAAGAAGATCTTGTGGGAGCTTATTTGAACTCTCAGATTTTTTGACATGCATATCCTTCCATCAAAGCCAACCTGAAAAAACAGCAAACTTTAAAAGAGTTTGGGATCACACCTTAACTTTAAAATGCCTCAACAGAAGTAAGTTGCAGTGTAGTGATGTGTCAGATCACCTCTGCTGCCCCTGTAGTAGGTGTACAGCCAAAGGGCCTGTTAAGAAAATGGCTCTGAGATCTTGTTAAAGAGTTGAAATAAATGGTTTGCTTTCCTTAAATGCCGAGGGCTAGATACTCCCCATGGCTAGAATGCCTAGCTGTGTGTGCATCACTGAAGGGGGTCAGGTGGTTTTAACCCCAAAAAGCTCAACTTTAGGTCTCTGAGAATCCTGACTGCTGTGTAAATGTATATTTGACTCGCTGTTTGAATGCAAGGCACCTGGAAACCAGTCGTGCTCTTCTTGGGGGCAAGGGAAATCCACACATGCCACATATGAGTTCTGCAAACTCTTTTCCATGGCTGTGTTTTAGTGGTGCTGCATTTAGTGATTCCTTGCATTTCCAGTGCCTTTGGTGAGCACCTGCTGATTGTGCAGGTGGAGGACTTCTGGCAGCATCTAAGGAAAGCAGAATAAAATGTCTGCATCAGCAGACACCATTTTGCTGTGTTTTTTGGTGCTGGAAGTTGATCCTTGAGCTTCCCTGTTAAAAAAGGATTTTCAGCTTCCAAAATATTTCTTCAGTTACCCTGGCTGGAAGCTTAGAACAAAACAAACAATTACTTCAATTACAGAAGGAACAGCAAGTTCTGGATTGTGTTCCTGGAAATCTCCACTTGTAAATGAACAGCTTTTGTGCAGTAATCACTGCTTTGCTGACTCATAAAAACATGCAGGTAAAGCAACCCTGTTGTCAGGACTCCCACGTACACAGGTGAAACCTGCCTTAAGTGTTGTTTGAGCCAAGATCTGGCCTGCCCTGGAATGCTGTTGCTATTGTTGTTCTTGTCACAAGCTGTAATTTTTGGTGACATAGGTCTCTCTTAGCGAGAGAAGAGCTAGAATTAAGAACACAAAGGGGATTCCTGCTCGTTGGGTGTGTAAATAACAGCTGTCTCTCTTTCTCTCCCTGTTTCCACTCTGGATTTGCTGCAGGTGCATAGGGCCACACCTGGAGGACTGCATTGGGCTGATGGATAGGTACTGGCTGGGTGCTGGCTGCCTGTGTGTCTCCATCCTGCACGTGTGGACAAGGGCGCATGCGTGTGCATGTCCTGGGGCGTGGCAATGACGTGGTTTGTTCTGTAATTGCCTGCAGGTGTAGAGGCCCAGCTAGTCATGACTGCATTTTCTATCCATGGACACGGCAGTCCGCTCTGCCACAGCACGCTAGGTAACATCCCCACCCCATCCTTCACCCCTGCCTGCCACAGGAATGTCATAGCAGCCAGTTTGAACACACACCCACGTGCTGGGCAGAGTACAGCTTAAGTGAGATCTGCCTCCCTGCATCCAAGTTTGCAAGCTAAATAAATATTCTACTCATGCCTTTTTTTAAAATGGTTTTTATTTTTAGCTTAAATCCTTATTTAAGCTTTAATCCTTAAATCAATAAGGTTTAAATTCTGGAATTTCCTCTAGACATTCATATTTCCAGATTAAATTTTATTAGATGGTAAAAATTCTGGTAAAATTGGAATGCACTTGTTTTCTCTTTATTGGTTTTTTGTTGTTCTTGTTGTTAGTTTACGACAAAATTTAAAAGCAAATGAACCTCTTTCTTCCATGCACCTTCCCTTGAAAAAGTAAATGTTATAACAAAACAAAATTTCTTTCTTCAAATAAAACTATTATTTTATTTTTTTGTCATTTTCTGTTTAAAAGAAAAATTGTAACCTTGCAGCAATTTTATTTTTTGGTAATGACAATTGAAACAAATTAATGTAAGCTTTATTCTGCATTCTTTTTTATGAAAGCCCTACATTGCCATTGAGTTTGTTCATTCTCGAATTCAAACTGGTTAATATGACTTCTAGGCTTTGGGATTACTCTCCTGAGCTAAAACTAGATAAAAAAAGCATAAATTCAGTCAAACCCACCTCATTGAGATTTTCAATATGAGTTTTTTTCTTGTCTTTTTCAAAAGGTTTTGAGGTTGCCTTTCCTTCCTAATTGTGTACATAATGTGAATATACCTATTTCTAGCTTATGAGGGAGAATATATTTGGACTTGAAAAACAGTGCACTATAAATGCTATCAAATGGTACATTTGTTTATTAAATCAATATCAGTTCTGACTTAATTCATTAACCAATGAATAAGTAACAGGAGATTAATTTTTCAATATTTCAAGTTTTGTTTTAATCTTTCTGATCTGGGATATCCACTTTGAGATACTTCTGTGAGGCCTCATTTTCAGATGGACTCATCCAAACAGAGCTGCCCCAATTTAATCAACTTTATTCAAAGCACAAATACAGAAAATGTATTATTATTATTATTATTATTATTACTATTTCCTTAAGTTTAAGGGCCTTATCAAACTACAGAAATGAGAGGAATTGTTTTACTGTGTTCAGTGGTTTTACTCCTACTCCATTCAGTCTGAGAGGGAAGGCCATCAAATGTTTCCTGTTTCCTTTGAATCTGATGGATATTTTTTTGTTTGTTTCAGCCTTGCTGAATTTATTTTAGGGAAATTACCGCCCTGTGTTTAAATGTCAGTATGTATTCTTTCACTTTCAAGGCAAAGAAGGAAACTTCATACCTGTATATTAGATTTGTGGAACTGTGCTTTTTTTTTTTTTTATTGTGAAAATGGTTCATTCTATTTGGGCTAAAAATGGGCAAAACTGCACTGGCAAAGTGACACTTTTTTGGATTTACAACCCTACTGTAACAAAAGGATGTGTTTAACTTTAGCTACAACCTTCTTCAAGTCCCTTTAACAACTGTACACCCTCCTGAGACTTATCAATCATAAATTAATTAATAATCAGTCTGACCCTTATCTATTGACTTGAGTTTTTTCCATTGATATGAATTATCAGTGAGTAGAAGGGGACAGAGTTTTCTGCTGAGAGTGAGAGCAGGGCTTTAACCCAAACAAGATTTCCTTCATCTTCTCCTATTTCCATTTTCATAGCAGTGTTGCTTTCCTTTCCAGTTTTTTACTTTGCAAATTGTTTTTGCCATGATCCATTGACTTGAAGGCTTTTGTAAGAGTGTGGTAGAATAGCAAAGGAATTCTTTCTGTCGTCTTTAATCAAGATGAATCAGATGTGCATCGCATGGCTTGTTTTCCAAATGGCTGGTGAAACTTCAGTTTTTCTGCTTATCTTCAGTCCCTTCAAGTTTGTGGGAAAACAGCCTTGCTTTTGGCATTGCATTTCTTTCTGCATAGTTTGGTTTTGGTTTTTTTAACCTTTAGGTTCAACAGAGTTCTGTCCAAAAGAACAGCTCCTCATGCAGCTTCCTTTATGGATTATTCCTGTAGGGCTTTGGTTTTGGTTCCACCTTCCATACCAGTCTTTCCCAGAAACTGCCAAAGCAAAGATGAAAAGCAGAAGAAGGCTGGAATTTGCCAGGATGCCCATAGGAGTTATCCATCCTCCTTTGCTGCCTCTTATTACAATGCTACTCCTCCTTTTGCTATTTTCTGGCAGTTGCATTCAGGGTTTGTTTTTTTTTTGTGGTTGGAATAGCACACATTCCAGCATATTCCAGAACAATCAGTAAAAAGATGAGTATGTCTGCTCCCGAGATTGGGATAACTGTTGTCTAAAAGGATGATTCAAAAACTGTAAAAATAATGCTCTGCTGCTCATTAAGAAAATACTCTAGAGAGTCAGGAAAGGCTGGTTCCTTTCCAGCTCACCAGAAAAATTTGGCAAGTGCAGTTATTGGAGTGAGATTGTGGACAAAGCTTTTACCTAAAGTATGAACTTTAATTGGTTTATCCTTACTAGGCTTCATTCAAGTTAATCCTAGGAGAGAAGAAATCATCAAAGGAGGAGTGAAGATTTTGTTTTCTGGTGTGTGAGATTGTATATCTAAAGATGTGATCAGGAACATGTGTTGCAAAGAACCAGCACTGATGTTCCTGGTCTGAGTAAGCTGGTGTCTCTGTTTACGCCCCAAGAAAATTTCATTTACATTTCCCTTTTAACTAACAGAAACTAATTAGCCAGGCCCACTATTGTCAAGTGCTTCAATAGAATGCTGTGTAGATGTTAACTCTAATTACAATCCTATTGCTAGTTTTGCATCCAAAAAGGATGTCCTCTCAACAAATCATCACTTCCCAAAAAAAAAAAAAAAAAGCTGTTTTTATCTCCTGCTTATGTGTACAAGAGCTAATTAGCAGTAAACCCTGTGTAATGCAGGCAAATCCTTTCATAGCTGTTTTGTACCCTGTCACAGTATGACTTCAACAGAATTTCACAGCAGCTCTCAGTAGTTGGTGGGGAAGGGAAACCACCTCTAATAAACTGCTTATGTTCATGGTTTTCATGGTGCTCAGCTCCATTGCTTGGAGGAAAGCACTCCATATGCTCTCTGCTTTTATAGAATAATTATGTTTTCCTGGAGGGGCAGAGGATCTCTGTATAAAATAAGAGAGAAAATAAGATCTGTGAGTACCAGCTAAGCTATGTTACTTGGTTGGTAAAAGATGCTACTCTCAAGAGCCTCTTAATATGGAGCTTTCTGAAGCTGTATCAGAACAGAGCAGTTGAAGAAACAGGTTTATTTTTTTTAAGAATCCAGACTAGAAAAACAGACCGTTTCAGATCCTTCCTCCTTGGGTTGCATAGATCTTACACATCATCAAAAAGGACAAATTCACAGAATCACAGAATGAGCTAGTTTGGAAAAGACCTTTGAGATCATCAAGTCCAACCTATGACATAACACCCCCTTATCAACTAAACCATGGCACTGAGTGTTATATCCAGTCTTCTTTTAAACACTTGCAGGGGTGGTGACTCCACCACCTCCCTGGGCAGCCCATTCACCCTTTCTGTGAAGAACTTCCAAATGTCCAGCCTAAACCTCCCCTGTGTCCTCCTGTCCCATTGCTGGTTGCCTGGGAGAAGAGACCAACCCCCATCTGGCCACAACCTCCTTTGAGGTTCATGAAAGAGATTGACAGAGGAATCCCAGTTGTGCGGGTGAACGTGCCTCTACTGAACTGGTTCTGAAGCCAGACCTTTGCTGAGGGTACTTTAATTCTTGCCATGGCATTTCCCTGCCTGGAGCTTTAGGAGGAGCACCTTTGCAGTACCCCTGTGGCACGAATGAAAGTTACTGCAGTCGGTGATCTCATGAGCTACTCCATTTTTTTCCCACTTCCACATTTTAAGACTGGTCTTCTTGTGAAAGGGTGTAAGTGGGCATTCCTTCTTTCCTGTTCTACAGATAGAATCCTAGAAGGGTTTCGGTTGGAAAGGTTAATTCCTTCTTTCCTGTTGTACAGATAGAATCCTAGAAGGGTTTTGGTTGAAAAGGACCTTAAAGTTCATCCAGTTCCAGCCCTCCCTGCCATAGGCTGGGACACCTTCCACTACCTGAGGTTGTTCCAAGCCCCATCCAACCTGGTCTTGAACTTTTCCAGGGATGGGGCAGCCACAGCTTCTCTGGGCAACCTGTGCCAGGGCATCACCACCCTCACAGGGCAGAATTTCTTTCTCATATCTGACCTAAATTTCCCCTCTTTCAGTCTGAGGTCTGACCACAGTTAACAAATGCTCAATGTGTTAAAGCTTCTGTTCCGTACCACGTTCAGAAAGATTTGTCTGTGATCAGTGAGGGTTTGTGCTTCATCTGCTTTACTCAGCAGGGTTGGCTGGTGTGGACTCATGGTGTGGAAAGACTTAGGGTATGCTACGATAGAGAGAAATACACTGGTAAGGTCAGGAGAATGAAGGAACTGGAAGCAATTCTCACACAATGCTGTTTGAAATCTGTTCTGTGCTCCAGTGGTTTGAGGATCCTGTTGAGAGAGCGTAGGATAGAGTAAGGTGTCAGAAATCTGATGTTTCTAGAAGTTTGTTATACAAGGAGTAGAATGTGGGCAATAAACTCTTGCAGGATTTTGGTACTGTTGATACTCATTGACCAAGTTTCTCAGCAGCTGTGGTTGTTTTTGGTAAGAAAATCCTTTTTTGGAAAATTGACTAAATTAGCTTTACTGAAACTATGAGCAGAAAAAATGAAGAGTGATGAAGGCCAAATGTGATAGGTCACTGCCGGGAAAAAAAAAGAAGCAATAGGCAATGCAAATTAATAAATGGTTTGTTAGAATGGAAAACAACACACAGTTCCATTGCAGAGGTGATTGCTTTGGTTTCTCATCACTCTTGTGTTGTGGGTCTGTATTGATTTGGCTACACAAATAACACAGATACAGAAATAAAAAATAAAAAATGATACAGAAATAAAATTTTGCCATGGAGAGGTGACCTTATTATAAGGCAACAATATATATCTCACCACTCTCCAATGGGTTTCTCTCATGGCTGGAAATAAGGATTTAATTTAGATTTAATGTTGTTATAAATTAATTAACTATTATTAAATATACATTTGTAGAGCTTTAGAAATATGGAAGATGTAGGGTTGTTTAAATCTCAGTGAATGGTTCCTTAATAATTCATTAATATTTAATACATAATAAATCAGAACTAAAGCTTGTGGTCTTACTTCCAATCTACCTGTGCAATGTAGGATTGGTTACTCTTTGTTAGTTAGAAAAAGTTACATGACAAATGTATTTGAGTTGAGAGCCCGGCCCAGACTTAATTCTCTGCAATTTGGCTTACTCCTTGTGGCCTTACTCAGGTGTGAAGGAGCTGCAATTCCTGCATGAAGCAGGAGGCTCTTGGCTGGGGTTGTTTAGAGCATTTTGCTTTTCATTGCCTTTTTAACACCAGTTTTCTGGAATGATGGAGCATAGGACACGTAATGCAGGTGAGAATTTGCACATTGGCGTTACCTTTTTTGTTTGTTTTATACACCAAAATGTATGTTTACTTCTCAGTTAAATTGCAACAGCTTTCCCAGCATTGGATCAAAACTAGCAGGTAACTTGTTAATGATGATAGTATAGTTGTCTGTCAGTCCTTTTCATTTGTTTTTGCAGGAATGGAAATACCAGTGTTCCATTTGATACTTTACTAGCGTGTAGCAAACACAATGGTAAATGAGTTAAAGTAATTAAACAGGCTGTAGGTTTCAAGGAATGAACAAAGTCCTGACTTTGGTGCTATGTGTGGGAAGTTGTACCTCAGCATTTACCAAAGGTGGAAGCATCACCACAAATACCAGCAATCATTCAGAAAGAGAGCATTAGGAAATCAAGCCATCAGACCAAATTACTTAATCTTACTATAATTTTTTTCTATGTTGTAAAGTAAAATAGCAGGCTGGGAAAATGTCATGTAAATTATCTGTACCTTTGGGTAGTAGTTTCAAAAAAACTAAATTCAATTTCTAATGGGAAAGGGGGGCTAATGCTAAACTCATTCCCCATGCCTTGCCCTCTCTTTGTTAGTTCATCTTCCTTTGCATCTCCTTTCTGTAAATTAGAGGTATTTTGGCTCTTTTCTCCCTGGTTACAGTGGTAGTGGAGAGAGTTGAACAAGAATGTAGATCCTATACCTTCAGAGAGACTGACTGTTTTCCCAGGAATGTGTGTTAGAGAGGTTTTAGAGAAGAGCCATTGGAAATAGGACCTTGTGTCTTGGAATGAAGTGTAGGAACTCAAACAGCTAAAAGCTGATTTTGGCCGAAAGTGAAGGTGTAGAGCCAGGTTCTCCTCTAGAAGTTCACAGGTAAGAAGACAAAGTTTGGTTGAGAATGGCACTAAGTGTAGTAGACTGAAAAAGGAAGTCGGGTGTCTGTGAGGTATAAAATGGGTGAAATCTGAGAGACATTCAAAGCAGAAAAATGCCAGTGCATTTCTAATGAAGGTTATTAATCCCTGGAATGATTTTCTGTGGTACTGTTCTCTTCTTCAGCACTAGACTTGTGAAATCAAGACTGGGACTCTTTTCTCCAAGCAAGATAAGTTTGTGCTGAGCTTGGGGGCAGAGGGTGGTGTGGCTCCTCCTGCCATGTCACAGGACACTTCAATGTCTGTGACAGTAGCTTCCAGCTGTGATCAGCTCTTGGCTCATGGTCCAGAGCTGTCCTAGCTAGAATTTCCTTTGAATTTTGATTCAGAGTACTGTGCTGGACAGAGACAAGCAAATCTAGCTGCTGAGTCCTGGGCTTTGGCTCCTGTCAGCTGTGGGTGAGGCACAGAGTGAGAGTTCCACATGACTTTACACAAGATTTCTGTTCTGTTCACATATGCTTGCTCATTAGCAGTTAGGTCAGGTAAAATTCTGAGTTTTCAGACTGTCCTTTGCTAGGAGAGATGAGAAACTCATTCAGATCTTATCTGTAGTTTTGTCAAAAAGCTTCATGCTTTTTTTTTTCCAATCTGATGTAAATTTTTAATGACACCATCTTCACTTGCTGGTGAACAAGCTCTTTTACAGACATATTGGCTGTTTCATCAATAGAAGATAATGACGAAAATAATTTCTGTAGTTATCTGAGATTGAACAAATGATAAAACAGGCAAGGAAAATTATGGGATAATGTGAAGAGCAGGTGCTGGCTAGTTCTGATTGAGCTTTTCTTTGGCAGGGGTTGTGAGGAGGTAACTCTGTATTTGCCTGATGTGGTACATTTCTCAGCAGAGCTGGTAGTTTCTCATACAAGAGAGTTGTGGCATTTATGCAGAAATCTGAGAACAACTACAACCTCATCATCAGGACAAGGGCCAAGCTTTGGTTAAACATGGTCCAGACATGATGTTATCCCTGATTTTTCAATGATACAAATTTTTTTCTAGTAATGCCTAAAGGAAAACTCCCTGACATGCAATCAACCTTTTTAATGAAAAGTGTGAACTTTTTCCTCATACAATTTGTCTTGGACTCCCAATACTCTGCCTGTGACATAGTGTGTCCTTTGGAAACACAGCATTTCAAAGCAATACACCAGTGTTGGACACCTCTTAAAATGCTCACTTGGATTTTTATTACATGTTCTTATTGTATTCACTGTTCCATTTTAGCTCATAGTTCTCTTCTTGTAAATCCAATAATGTTTAGATGTGTCACTGAAATTAGGTAGTACAGATATGTCTTAGAAGGCACAGAAGCTAAAGCACCATAACATGAGGGAAAAGAAGTGGTAACAGCAGAAAAGTAGAAGCAAGCAAAAGGGTGGAAGATGTAGTTTTATTTGTTGCCATTTCTTTTGCTCAAGTTAATCCTGCAAGGTTAGAATCTGTAAGCCTGATGTCAGCGTTAGGCTGAAGAGGAGACAAGACACTGCAATCCCTGCTTTTGGTAATAAAGTGTGTTCATCTGCAAATTGGTCAGAAAATAATGCTGGGAACGTGGAGCAGGGGATGCAGATCCTGTAGGCTGGTTGGTCAGAAGCAAAGAAACTGCAGTGATATGGTAGACTGGAGGGAAGATGTGTAATTCCAGAATTACACATGTAATTCAGCAGCATGGCAGTGGCTAAACCCATCTCCTCCAAGTTCCCAGCAGGCTTGCATCAGTGATGGAGATATTTTCAGTTCATGCCAGTGGTATCTGTATCCATGGGCATTGCTCTGCTTGAGTGAGCAGCCTTCCTTAAAAAATATGTGCAAATTTCAGGAGTAAATCATATCTTTCCTTGCCCCTAATGGACCGATGAAGGGAAAAAATGAAAAGGTAAAAAGTATTCCTGCATTAAAATGGACCACTAGTTGTTAATATGCATAGTCTCAATCACAGCAGGGATAATAGACAAAGAACAGACTGAAGAGATAATATCCCTGCTTTAAAACTGTCCCATCTCCCATAGATCTGCTTTTCCCTCCCTCGTGGCAGTGATGTCCTCTGCACGTGAATAACTTAGATGCAGGCTAAGTTCAGCTCTGAGTGAATTCTGTCTACTTTCAGTTCCTGGATCAACCAGTGGATCAGGGCTGCAAATTCCGAACTTTAGGATGTTTGAGTCAACTTTTAATTAATAGATTTTTAAAATAGGGGAGCAGTTTCCAGGAAACTTCCAGTGAGAAGAAGGGTATCACTCAGAAAGCAAGCCAAAACCTGTAGGTGTATCAGTATGGTTGGATATATTCTCTCAAGCTTTCATCAGCCTTTTTGTGCTGCTGATTACTTAAATACTTCAAATACATATATTTTTGAAGTGGAATGAGAAGCAATCCCTTTCTCCCTCATGACAGAGGCAGGGGGAAAAAAGTTATTGAAGCCTTCTCTCTCCTTGGTGGTTGTTTTGGTTTTTCTTTTTGGTGTGTTTTTGTTTGTTTGTTTGGTTTGTTTGGTTTTTTTGTTTGTTTGTTTTTTTCTTGACACTAATGAGCTTCAGACTCTGTGAGAGCTAAAAGGCACAAAATGTCAGCAGGATCCACTGCTGGTACTTAGGTTTGGGGATCTGGTGGAATGGGGAAAGGAAGGGGGTTGTGACTGAGAGAGGAAAAAGAGATTTTTAAGCTGGATCACCGTTTCCCCAGATGCTTGGCCTGTTCTGTTCTGGAATTTTAGCAGCTGTCGGAAGATGAGTTTCTTTAACATTTATAAGCTGCACAGATAAAGCAGCAAATTCTGGAATGTTCTATCATACAAATATTCGGGAGAAGGAAGAGCTGTTTTACTAAATTATCATTGTCCTCGATGTGGGCTGTACTGTACTACAAAACAATCCGAATAAAAGAGCAGTTGGAGAGTCGGGGTTGCTCTTAGCAGTACCCTCACCACGGCCACGAGCTGCTTTCCTAACCCAGCCCCATCTGTGGCTGTGGGGATGGTGGGAGGCTGCTGTGTACACAAATCCATGGTCAGCAGAGCTGAGAGCAGCATGATGCTCATAAAGGCTGGTTGCCCTTGGCTCCTTTACAGCCCCTGGAGTGGAAGGGATTCCTTTGGCTGGCTGTGGATACAGAGGAGAGCAATGACAGTGGGTGAGTTTGGAGCTTCTATGCTGAAATTTTCTTCTTAGAATGGCCTTTGGGGAAATGCTGGCAGTGGGATGATGACTCGAATTAAAAGGAGTTGCAAGATACTCCAGAGTTTCTCTCTGCTTCATTTGGTAACATAAGAATGACTGATAAATTATTAACATAGAAGAACAACTGGGCATAGCATCATATAAGAGATGATCCTGTATAAACCTGTGTCAGGAACAGGATATCAGTTTTATATGAGCTTTTTCCCCAGTAAGCAAATGGGGTTTTCTAATGATTGATGTGATTTGTGTAGGATGTTTAGACAGTATGCTGTTCCAGTAAAATAATAGTGATAAATCCAAAAGCAGCACCAGGCATACTCAGAGAAATTCCTTGTACCCTGCTCTTTATCTGCCTTCAATTTTCCTCTGTATTTATGAGCATTGGCCACATTGCTTCCCTGCTATGCTCCACAAAGATAAATTCTGCGTATTTAGAACTCAAGTGATGAGTAGCTAAAATCTGTGTTGAAGTTAACAGCATCATGGCCATTGCTAGTGTTATAATAAATGTCTCAAACGGTGTATTTATATAAACATGTCAGTGCAGAGTGAAGTGTGACTGTTTTCATTTAGGCTTTGAAGGAAAGATTTTTAACTGTAGGTGTACATGAATGTACGTAATACATGAAAGATATGGGTGCATATTTCCAAACACATCCTGCTACAAATCCTCCTTGCACTCTCATCTCAGACAGGTTCAAAAGATGCTTTAATGCCAACACTTGTTGAAAAACCTCAGCTGAAACCTGCATAAGATCTTATTTCAGAACAAATTATTGGATATGACAAGAAACTTGAAGATGGGAACACTGTGTGATAGTTCTGTTCTCATCTGTTTCTCATGTCCCATTTTGTTATCATAGAATCAGAGGATGGTTTGGGTTGGAAGGGTCCTGAAAGATCACCTTGTTCCACACCTGCCATGGGCAGGGACACCTTCCACTATCCCAGCTTGCTCCATATCCCATCCAACCTGGCCTTGGACACTTCCAGGGATCCAGGGGCAGCCACAACTTCTCTGAGCAACCTGTGCCAGGGCCTGCCCACCCTCACAGGGAAAAATTTCTTCCATATATATAATCTAAATTTCCTCCCTTTCAGTTTTGATGTTTGGCTTTTCTCTTCTGCCAGTGTCCAGTGCTGAACCTTAGTCTGACTGTTCCCTTCTGTGCAGGGGCTTGTTCCCCTTGGAGAGGTGTTTGGGCAGAGGCTGGGGCTCTCTTCAATGTACAGGTTTGGTTTTTTGGTTTTTTCTTTTCCATAAAGGAGAAACATAAAGTCATAAAGAATTCAGAGGAAGGAATCTGATTCAGAATGTCAGACTTGGTCCCCAAGTACAGTCTTTGGAGGCTCTCTACTGTGAAATCCTCCTGGAGGTCGACAAAGTAAATGCTTGCTGTCCCAAATGACTCAAAGCTGGAACAGGAAGCAGTCCAGTGTTCTCAACCACAAACAAAATATCTGCTCTGTGCTCCTAAAACCTTTTGAATGAGTACTTTCAGGAAAGCCTGGCATTCCAAAAAAGCAGGCAGGTATAAAAAGAGAGATAAATGCATTTTTCTGAAGAAAAATGTTGATTTGGGAAATGAAGTAAAAATTAAAGACATGAGGTAGAGAAACCTTCTTGCAGCTCCTTAGAGGTAGACAGTCCACCTGTGCAGTCTACAGGCACAGTCATGTGTGAGTTTGGATATTTCTTCTGTTGAATAGCTCAATTTCAGCAAACACTAAACTGAACTTAAGTGAATTATAAGCACTTTCCACCAGTGGAATTCAAAAAGTGTTTAAAAAAAGTAATAAAAGAAGGAGCACAATATTCAAACAGTTTTTCTCCTGATAGTTATTTAAAATACTACTGAACATTCCTTCATGTTCTCTCTTCTTTGTATTTATAAAAACTTATTGCAGAGCAAAATGTTCCAGTTTTGAGCTTGTCTTGGTTTGAAAAGACAGGTGTCTGCTAAGGAAGGCAGGAGCCTCCCTTTAAATAGAGAATGTAAACTCCCTCCCTCTGAATTATTATAGTTTTGAAATTAAGGGGCTCTTGGGCAAAGATATGGGAATAGGAATAATAGTTCTTTACTAGGAAAATTAAAAATACAAATGCAATAGTACAAACAAACCACTGCCAGAGTCAGAACAGGCCCTGGCAGGCTGTGGGTCAGGGTGGTGGCAGCAGTCCCATTCCATGGGGGCTCAGCCCTCCTGCAGTGCCAGCTGTGCTTCTGCTGGAGCAGGATCCTGGACAAGGCTGGAGTTTTCCTCTGAAGCTCCAGGGCTGCTGGAGATGGGCCTGGGCTTCCTCTGGGAATGCAGTGGGGAAGAAAGCTGCTCCTCTGGGAATGCAGTGGGGAAGAAAGCTGCTCCTCTGGGAATGCAGTGGGGAAGAAAGCTGCTCCTCTGGGAATGCAGTGGGGAAGAAAGCTGCTCCTCTGGGAATGCAGTGGGCAAAGGCTGCTGTGGTGTTGCAGGAGTCAGATTGTATCCAGGTAGGAATGCTTGGCTCCTCCCCTGGGCAGAGCATCTCCCCATGGGATGATGGAATTTTCTCAGCCATGCAGGGACACTCAGTGGCCATGAACAGAAGAGATCTCCTGGAGGGAGGATTGGTTGTGGAAGAGATAAAGAAACCTGCCCAATGAACAGGAGAGAAACTGCCCCAGCTCTGACAGGTGGTGGTAGAATACACACCCCCAGCCACATCTTCCAACCTAAGACAGAGCTACAGTGTGCATTGTCCATGTGACCCAGCTCCCTCTGGATGTTTTGGTTCAGGTTTGATTTGGGTTCAGATTTCATGTGTTTCTCAAGCAATGTAATGGGCTCTGCCATGGGTTGTGCTGCTCCGTGGTGCTCTGGATCTGACAGTGAATGAACAGCAAGCAGTGCCACCAAGGCAGGCCATGTTTCTGTTGGAGAAAAGTGTGTTTTCTGGATGAATATTTTCATGTGCACAGGCATGATGAGCCAGCGGACTGCCACTGGTTGCAGAGCAGCAGGCTGAGCTGATTGCTTCTAATAGGAATTCCTTATGCAGAGAGAAACTCCTGGAGCTAATGGTGGTAGTCTTGGTTTCAGAGCAGTCCAGCAGTATCCATGGTCATTACAGCTCTAGTTTCCTTTATTTAATGCAAAATATTATTGTTTCCAAAGAAAATGGGAAATAATACAACTTTATAAAGCATATTGCTCTTTTACTTGCTGAACTGGCTTCACCTGTGAGTCCAATCTAGTGGTTTTAACTGGCTTTGTGTCACAGATAAATCAATCTGCATTACATGGGGCCTGACTTGGCATATTTTAAAAAGAGTGCTAGTCTGGTTATTTAAAGCACAAGCCTCAAAACAGAGTCACTGTGCAAGCTCTTAACAATAGCATTCCTTTTTTAAGTTGAGGCAGAAAAGAAAAATCTCAGCCTAAAAATGGCAGGAATGCAAGAGATTTTATTGGGACTTTTCAGTTTTAGAGAAGAAGCCCATAAAAAGCCTTGATATTGATGCTGTAATCCCAGAGATTTCAGTAGTTATTCCTAGTCAGATGTATTAACAGGGAGTTAAAATTGAGAGTTCTTAGTAATTTATAGTGAAAACGTAACAGAGTGGTAGTTCTAAATTATGCCATTCAGATTTGATCTGCAGCTCTGGTTGGATTTAAAACCAGTGTTAAAGAAATCCATTGTGCTCTGTGTGTGGTAATAAAAATGCCATAGATTTTGAATCAATATGTATTAATGAGTAGAATGCTGGGCTGTAATAATTTTCAAAGCTATACTTAATATTTTTTTTCCTTTATCCTCTTTTACTTTGCTGAGTGAAATGGGGACTCCTACCTTGAGGTGTGAGTAGAACATACCTTCACAGGCATTGATACAAGAACCAGTAAGAAAAAGCAGTTTTGTCAACAGGTACATGTTTGTCCATACAAGCCTTGGCCAAAGTGAAAGCTGTGTCTGCTCTTTAGTGATGTTTAACTGCTGAGTGGACCCAGACACAGACTGCAACCCTCAGGTCATTTTGCATATTGAAAAGTTGACAGTTTGCCCACATTTAATCTCTGGATTAAATGTGGAATTGGTAGTAATTGTGTAGCTGTGAGATCAGCTGTGAGTTAAAATTTGTGTTTACTCATGATAAAAACTCCCAGTCTGCACATAAATAGGGCCATGTGTCAGTGTTGAAACACTCTCCGATTAGGAGGGGAGAGGGGGAAGGGTGCCTTGTTCTTGAAAAACAGTATAAAGCAAAGCAGACTTGGTGAGAATAGCATCAGATGAATCCTTGCCACCCATGCAGTGAACACCAGGCACTTTGGACCTTGTGGCTGTGGAACTGAGCACAGCAGAGAGATGCTGTTGAAATGTCTACAAATTTGCTTCCCAGCCTGGTTGTTTATCTTGTATGTTTTAAATACTGAGATTATCTCTACATGATTAGTAGAATCCATCAGATCTCTGCAAGGGCAGCTTTAAAGTTGGCTGTACCCCCACTGATGGAAGGGGTGAGGAATGCAGAGTGTGGAAAGCATCCATCAGGAAAAAAATAATGCCTTGGTAACAAGGATTTGTGAGAAGGAACTGCTTAGCAAACACTCAAGGTTGTAATGAATCCTGTTTGGATATACAGATAAAAACTCCAAGCAGGAGAAAGTTGGTACAGGAACTTGGAGCCTTCTAACAGCTTGGCTTCAAAGCTCAGTTTCTTTACATCTCAGACCAGGTGGGTCAATGCCAAGGATGGAGGAGCAGGTGGTGTTTGTCAGCTTTACTCCATGAGACACAACTCGATTTCCTCTCCCCTTTCTGCTGCACTCTGCAGTCAAGAGCGTGAGACCAACCCTGTACTCATCTAAATCAGGGCTTTAATACCTGGACTCAGGGCACTGTGGGAATGGCAGATGTTCTGGTCTTTTGGAGTGGGTGGAATGGTGTGAGCCCTGCTGCTGAGCATCCTTGTCCATCTTGGAATACTAACTTTGAAGTCAGTGTCAGTTTTGGTGTGTGGGAGTGGGTGTTACATGTTTCTAAATGTGAAAACACAGTACCCTTTTAAAAAGAAATACATATATATTATTCATTTCTCCTAAGGGAATACTGGAATCTTTCTTTCAACTTTTAGCCACAGATACACAGTTTCTAGTTTAAGAGGCAGGATTTTTATGTTGTGGGGTTTTTTTTTCCCTCCCACAGCCCCCCCCAGCTGATGCCTTTTCCACTTATTAATTGGGTATTCTGTCCTCAGTTGAGGGAGAGATGTGGGATAGCAAATTAATTATATGGGGTTGAACTATGATTCAGGGCCATGTTTCTTGGACTGCTAAGCCTGTTTTGATGAGCATGAAAATCCAGAAACACCTAGCAGAGATTGTTTCCATCCTCTGGAGTAGATTTCCAGTGTGTAAAGGAAAGCAGTGGCTGTAGCAGGAGTTTCCTGTTGGTGGGTTAGTGGTGGAGCTGTAAGAAATGTGAGTCAGGATTGACTTTTGGCTGTCCATTAATAATGCTGGACAGGCAGGACTGACATGGAACTTTAGCTTTTCTGAGGCTTTTCAGTCTCCATGCTTTTAAAAATTACTTTAACATGATGGGGGCTTTTGATAGTGCATTTTTTGTTTTTTCATCAGCATTGCTCATGGAATTAGTTTTAAGTGAGAAGTAGTCTGAGGGGGGCAAATGTCAGGAATTGCAGTCATGGAGATGGCTGTGAGACAGTAATGTAACAAAAGTAAGTGGATTAAGCTCTTAATGCCACTAGAGAAAAAGAGATTTGTGTGTCCAGCTGCCTGTGAAGCCAAACAGTTTGTTAGGTGCATATGCAAAAAAGGATTGGATTAAAACAAACAAAATGGGAGAAGGTTTTGTGACTTCAGCAGCAGCTCTGGTCAGTGCCACCTTGCAGAGATCTGTGTTGAACAACCCCAGCAATGGCCCAGCAGAAAGGTAAACAGCTTAATGGAATTCATCAGGGTATTAAAGGTAAGGCTCTGCAAGCATGAAAATAAGCAGAGAACTGAGGCAGGAGAACTGATATTAGCAGAACAGAGAGAAAAAGCAAAGTCAACCCAACAAACCCAAGCGAAAATAACCCCAGTGCTGGGGTAACACCCTGAAAACTGGGCTTAGGAAATAATCCACGTGTGCTTGAAAGCAGTGTGAAGTGGTAACAGGGAGCTGTGGCTGCAGGGACTTGGCATCTGGTCCTGGAGCAAATAAACCACAGGGCTGTTGACTTTGGGGCTTAGCTCAGCAGCAGAGAGAGGAGAAGCTGCTGGGTATGTGACTACATCCAAGGGTGGGGTGTTTGTGATTTACAGGATTTGATGCAAGGGTAGTGGATTTGGGAGTCAAGGCAGCTGATCGCTGTTTGAGTGGAAAATACAGTTTTTTTCTGTGTTTCACTGATTTGTTTAGCATTTAAACGTATTTGTTTATTGCACATTGTACTATCCCTTTCATGCTTCCTTTTTAAGCTTGCTTGATAATATATTTAGGTGGTACCTCCTGAAAATTCAGGTATAATCTAGCGTATTTCACATTAGCAACTAAAATGCTTGTTTGGTGAAGTAATTGAAAATTATTTCCTTTTTTTCAATTACCTACTAAAAATGAGGACATTCTTTCAAAGTCAGTGAGAGTTCACATGAGGAATCGTAATGATCCATTTTGAACCCCCCTTGTACTCTATAACAATAGAAGGGCTACAAACTTCATTTTATTTTCTTCATTACTTATTATATCCCCTTTAGCACCATTTCTTTATTATAGTCTATCATGTAAATATTATTTGGACTACTTTTAAAGTACACAGTACTATAAAACTCCAATTACTTACTTTGACAACTGTTATGCTAGTTATTAATATGCACTTTACAGCTGAGACTTCTCCTGCCTATTTAGTCACTCTGTGGTTTGGTGGTGTTTGTTAAAAATTATATGACTGCTCATATAGCATAAAAATGAATTTTAAAAATTCCTCTGCTCAAGAGCATTAGGCAGTACAAGCTCCATAGGAGGTTTTTGGTAGCTAGTGTTTTTCATAATTGCCTGTTAAAGAGTTTCTTGCAATGTAGAAAGACATGTAAACAAAGAGGAGCATTTTTGGGGGTGGATATGCCAGATTCTTTAAGCTCTGCACTCAAAATCACAGAGTAACCACTGGGGTTAGAAAGGGCAACGTGTTTTAAGGACGTGGAGGTGGTACTGGGTATAGGGTTTGGGTTCCCCAAACACTATAACCCATTTCCCAGCCAGACAACATTCCCCTTCCTTTATTTGCAAGCTTAGAGTTTCCATCATAAAGTCTGTGAACTGCAATAGGCCTGTGTGTTAATGTGTTTACCCTGGGAAAACATGGGTATAAATACATTTAAATACTGGATGTGGGAGTATGGGGCTTTCTCAGAGGTAATGTAGACACACCTTCGTGCACCATACCAGGTGAGATGGCACTGCTGCAGGAAAGGTTGTAAAAAGAAGAATAAAGAAAGGGTTATATAAAACAATTCAGTATGTCTGAGGGAGACTCTGAAATTTTCCATAGCTGTGTGGTACATTTTTATTAATGGGCTGTAATGTACCTTTCATCATCATTCAGATGTAACTGAAGGAGGCTTTTAGAGCACAGCAGTGACGTTTCCACAATCTTGACAACAGTTAATTTATTTCCTGGGCTTACCACGCAATGGTTTCAGCACCGTTGTAATCTGCAGTTGTCATGCTGTGGTTTTACCCCTCTTTTCAGCAACTCTCCAGCCACTGTTGGAGGGATGTTAAATGCTCTGTGTTCATGTTGGCAAGTTGTTGGTATGCTGTGAAAATGCCTAATTTAAGGTACTGCTTTGAGTTTTTCTCTGGAGGGAGCCTGATTTCTCCATTGCCTGTGTAGGTGATCTCCATATCTTGCCTGTGAAGTTCCCTCTCACTTCCTCCATACTCAGGAGGTTTCTGGTCTGGGGATTTTTCATGGGCTTGTTTTGCCCTGAATGGAGGAGCCCATGAGTTGATGTGGGTGGAGCCAAAGTCAGCACAGGCGGGTTTCTTGCAGCAACCTGCAGATACCTGTGTCCTCATTTTGCCATTGCAGATTTGCATTTGCCATCAAAGTGCATGTTGTGTTTCCTTGTCCACACGACTCCTCACATGTGCATGGGGGTTTGTAAACAAAAATAGAATTGGCATAATGATTAAAAACAAGCAAATTCCTACCATGTGTCAATGTGTTTGCCCTGACTTCCCATCTGGGCTGGAATTCATAAGGCAGTTAATGAGCTTTCCACGTGACTGTGTTTTTTTGTACCCAAGCATTCTTTGGTCTCTCAGCCTAGCTGTGGAAGTAAAGTCTCTGATTCTGATTGCCAGAACCCCCCTGATTGCTGCGGGAGTCATCGGTGGCCTCTTCATCATCGTCATCATGGGCCTGACGTTCGCCGTGTACGTCCGGCGCAAAAGCATCAAGAAGAAGAGAGCGCTGCGAAGGTTCCTGGAGACTGAGGTGAGCCTGGGCTGCCCCTCACAGGCTGTCTGGGGAGATATGTAGGGCTGCTCTGCTTCTCTATTAGAGATGTTCAGGTCCTCCCTTACCTGTAGAAATCTTTCTGCTTACCTGTGCAGACTAAACTGGTGAAAAGAAAAAAGTTGTTTCGAGGTGCTTGTTTTCTGCACAAGTACGGATTCATGGCTTCTGAAGACCAGGAAAAGTTCCCCATGGTCACTAGAAGGTGTGTCCCACCAGATTTCTCAGCTCCCATCCTGCTCTCCACTGAAATTGTATTCCAGTTAATCAGTACATTTAGCAGAGCTCTCATGCTTAACTACCACAGGGTTTCATTCTGGCCATGTTTAGGTTGACTTCTAAGGCTAAAGTAAGTTCCTTCAGCAAGCTCTGCTACAAACTTCATGCTTAAAGGCAGATGTTGTAACTTACTGTTGTTCCTAGTGCCTTTGTAGTCCAGATTTTGTAGTTTAAGATTTTGTCAAAGGCTGTAGTAATGATCAGTAATAATCATGTCTTTTATTAAACCAAGATACTCCACAGAGCTTAACCAACTGAAGTTCACAGTTCTACTGTCAAAAACGTGTAGCAGAGCTATAGCAGAGTGCTGTGACAGTTCCATCCTGCTCTTTGAAGTGTCATTAGTGAAGGGGGCAATCTAAGAAGTATATTTAAATGTAACATTAAATGTATATCTATCAGCTACTGCAGTGGTGATTACCATCATCTCCTCAGTCCTACTTGAGACACTTTGCAAATGATGGTATTTTTAAATTAGGCTGCACCTTTGTGAGATAATAAAGCTTGGAAATGCTGTTAGCTAGTGACTATTTGATAAGGCATTATTAACAGTGTTGTTTTCTCTTCTGTTCCAAGGGTTCTGCTCCCACTCAGCTCCACTCTAGAGCCTGGGAGTAAATGATTTATGCATCCCCAGTCTGTTTGCACAAGTATCTTCCTGTTTGGCTAGAATTTGTGTTGCTTGTTAAACACTGTTCAGCTGTATAGAAAGCTTAACAATACTCAGTGCCTTTAGGTGAATAAATCTTGCCACTGTATCAGCCCATACTTAAGCATAAATTATTTTAAGCAGGTGGTTCTCCTTGCATTGGCTTTGAAATCCAAATTTCATTTTTCATTTGGTCAGATAAAAGCTTAGGCTGGCAATAGTCCTGAGGGACCAGGGCCTTCTACTGAACATGTGGGGAATCTGCTGTCTTGGCTGAGAAACTGAAGATTAAATCAGGAGCATCCTGAAATAAACACACAAGCAATTAGCTTTAGGTGAAGTTTCTCTTTCTATCTGGAGGCTGTAGCAGGACTTAATCTTTCTTTAGATCATTCTCCATAAAACCCTACGAGCCTGGTTTTAGACCCCCACAACACATCCCCTCCTCTCCCTGCTATTCCTGTGTTGGTGGATTGTGGTACAGAACCTCTTTTCATCCTTCACAAACTGAAAACACAGAAGTGTTCTGCCAGTTTGCCTAATTTTCTTTTAAAGCAAGCCTTTCTTTCATGGTATAAATACTGAACATCTAAAGTGGGACAGAGGAAAGAGAAATCCCTCAACTTGTTGCTGTTTGGATTTGTTATGTTTTCTTCCCCGTTAATTGCCAGATACTGGTATTTTTACATGAACAAAACTAATTAGTCTGGTCAACTAATTAAGTAGTTCATGGTGCCCAAAGAGCTATAGAAGTAGATCTCAAACTGCAGAGCATGGTGCATTTAGCCTTGTAAACAGACAGCTTTGAAGTGCTGCATTGTTTTCAAACCAATTTGAGTAAGAGAAGCTCTGAATTATTTTCCTCATCCTGTAAAGGAACAAAATGTTTTTCGTGTGTTGTATTGAGTACTGTGCCCTACGTGTATTTTAAATTTAGTTTTAAAGAAGCATTGTTTTTCTGGCAGAGATGGTATGAGATCTATGAGCGTTTTTAACTGAATGTGCCATTGTGGCTCATCTACAAAGTTTCTTGGGACATCTTGAGCAAATTGTTTAATTGCAGTAAATTAGTGGCTGTTATAAATTAGCTGCCTGCTCTAAGGTGTTTTCTCCCTAAAGCTGTCTTCCTGTGTGGTAAAACAGAAGTTCAGCAAAATCGTCCCCTCCTCAAAACAGAATAAGAATGTGATGAGCCGTTTAGCCCAGGCCATCAAAAAGAAATATGGCCAACTTAAAAGACACTAAAATGGGCAAAATAGGATGTGGTACACTGATAATAAATGCTATATTTCTGTCATGTAGAAAATATTTATACTGCCTCCATTATCAGAAGTCCTTGCATGTGTTACTCTGACACCAATTCAATTTCCAGTTCATAATTCCATCACACGGTTTCTGGTGGAAATTACTGCATTTCAGTGAGGACTTGCTTTATCAAGTCTCTTGGTTTTGTGGTGTTGCTCGTTTGCTTTTGAAGATGAAAAATCCCTCCAAGAGTTGGCAGGGCAGGGGTCAATAGATCTCCACCACTGTCTGGTTCCAGTATTTCCTTGGGTTGGTTGCTCTCAGTACAAACTTCTGATGGGTCTCCCTGTTCAGCAGTGTTTGGGACTGTTGGGTTTTCCTTGCAGCTGGTGGAGCCCTTGACCCCGAGCGGCACGGCGCCCAACCAAGCCCAGCTCCGCATCCTGAAGGAGACAGAGCTGAAGAGAGTCAAGGTCCTGGGCTCAGGAGCCTTTGGAACAGTGTACAAGGTGAGAGCCTTCCCCACACAGCCCCGAGTCCCCTCTTTTACCTCTGGAGCAGGCAACTTCTGCATTGCAGCAGAGCAGCCTGTCCCATGGGTGGTTCCTGAGCCGCTCCTGGGAGAGAAAGGACGCTGGAATTGTGTGCAAGGAACACATCCTCAGGATCAAGTGGTGACATGCAAATATTATTTCTTGATGAGCAAAGACATGTCAGCCCCAGTCATTTTTATGTGCAAGAGGGCTACACGAGCTGGATTTTTCTGCTGGCAGAGTGCAGCACCAAGGTTTGGCCTGCTGTTCTTACCTAAGAGCATCTTTTATCATATTCCATTTTTGGAAAGATGAGTAAATGGTGTCTTTCATTTCACAAGTGTCATGTGGGTCTTGCAACAGCAATAATACCTAGGAAAAGCAAAGCCATTACCTAAACTGTAACACTTCTTGTTTCTTCCATTTAAATAGAAAAGATGAGTTACTTCAGGGCATGCTTTAACAACTGGGATGTGAGAGTGGAACCCACAAAGGAGAAAGTACTTCAGTTAAAGAAGTATTTATTTTTTAAGATCTGTTGGCCATGTCCAGATCACAGAGGCATGAAGTAGGGCTTAGTGGGCAAGTCAAACCAATTCCCCAATCCTTTGGGAGCAGCCCAAACCTGCCAAATCAAGGTGGTAGATAAGAGCACCTGCATGTGTCCTCAAAGAGGGGAGGAAAGGAAGGAAGCACAGACCAGGTTGCTATAGCTACAAGGTCATGGGGATTAGATTTATGAATTATGAGTTTGAATGTACTTAGATGATAATAAAGTGAATGCCATGAGGTTGACAAGAGCACAGCAATAGTCAAATGTGGCAAGCACATTTCTCTCTCTCTCAGAATTTTTCATAGAGGTGCACAGATAGAAAGAAAGAGAAAACAAATTCTATTTCTGCTTCTTGTTTTTCCCATGTGGAATGTGTTTGGAGAATTGTTCACCTGGGGTGATTGCTTGATTGGATTCTGGTGAGGATTGTTTGAGCCTGATGGCCAATCCAATCCACCTGTGGCTGGACTCTCCAGAGAGGGTCACGAGTTGTTAGTTAGATATGGTAGTTAGAAAAGTAGGTATGTAGGTTTAGTATCTTCCTTTAAATAGTATATTAATGTACTGTAGTATAGTTATAATAAAGAAATCATTCAGCCTTCTGAACTGATGTTGGACATCATCATTTCTTCCCATTGGGTTCACCTGCATTTTACAATAGTCAAGAATTATGGAAAAGTAGCCCAAGACGGTTTGTGAATTTTAAATTTCCTTTTTAGCCACCTAAGTTTTTGATTTTCAGGTATTAAATAATTAAACAAACAGCCCCTAAATGCTTCACTCTAAGTATATTATTCTCAGGGTTTTCTGTTCATGCATGATGTTATGATCTGGTGATATTCAGTTTTGAGAGTTTACTGATGGCTTCAAATTTGAGCATCAGAATCCAGACAGAAAGTACAGATTTTTGTTTAATTATATCCAAATCGGTATCAGAATTGTATCTTAGTCACTAGAAAAAGTGCATCTTGGCTATGCTGCCATTACTCTTTAAAAACCCTGTTGTGGACAAGAAAATCAAGGCTGTTCACTGATATAAAATGTTTCATTTAATATCAGAGTTTAGTTTTGAGGTAAGAAGTAGTTTTATGGAAGTTTTTTATTTTGTAATTTTGTGTCTTCTCTGTTCTGAGTCCCATAACTGATCTGCATGACATGACAGAATGTGTCAAAAAGAGCTGTAACTCTGAATCAAGTTTTTCTGATTATTGTCTTATTAGTCTTCTTTTTTTCTTTTTCTAGGGGATCTGGGTCCCTGAGGGAGAAACAGTAAAGATTCCTGTGGCCATTAAGATCCTTAATGAGACCACCGGTCCAAAAGCCAACGTGGAGTTTATGGATGTAAGTAAAACACGAGCAATGTCTTTGGGTTTTGGCAGGGTGGTGTCTTTCTGTAGCCCACAGAGGTTGTAAAGAGAAATTCTTGCTAATTTTCTTTCTTTATATTTAAATAGCAGAAGGAGGCTTGTACACAGCACCTGGTGGGGCTGGGTTTTCCACTGCATGTGCCCCAAGATATTTGGAGTTGTCTAATAATTTGTTTTTCTGTCAGTCTAAGAAAAAATCTCCTCTGTCTCGGGGGCCAGATGTTGTTTCTTTCTGTGGCAGAAAAGCCATGGAAGAGAGAACAGGAGTTGCAGGGGAGGATCTTACCATGCATGCAGGTCTGTATTGGTGTAGAACTCACAGGAACAGAAATTCAGCTCAGTTTTCCCCCACTTCGGTGTTCCAAGACTCTGGGAGCTGGCAGCAGCAGCAAAGCATAACAGGGAGAAGGGGAAAATTAAAATATGCTGGATTTAAAATCCCTTTTGCTTTACTAATCTGAAATACCATGGATAAGAGGTCAAGATAGTAATTTCCATGAATGTTCTATGATCACAGAGGCTTTGCACTCAGTTTTCAGCTCTGTGTCAAGATCAAAGCTTCCTGACACCATGAATCTCTATATCTTACTCAGTGACAAGTTTTTGACAAGTCATAGAAATTTGCACTCTTTTTGTAGGTCCGTCTTGTGAACTTGAAAATTACATATGACTTTTAAGTCTTGCTGATCTGTTCAGTGTGTAAGGCCTAATTTGTTAGCATTAATGAGACTGTAAGCCACAAGGAGAAGGTACTCCCATTATATAGTCTATTCTTCCACCTAGAAGTGAAGAGGAATGTGCAGTTATGGATTTAGGTGCTCCAGACAGCTGTTTCATGTCTGAGTTCTTAGGCAGTTGAAGGAAGGCTGTGTAGAGGAAGGGATTTCCTGTGTTTTTTACAGAGCACTACACATTTATGTTGGTTAGAGAATTTCCATCCTTGATGATTCTATCATTCTGTGGTTCTGTTGCATTCAGTAATTGCTTTGCACAAATAATAAATAAAAAAGGCAGTTTTGGCACTGTTTAAAAGGAATTAATTGCATTAAAGTGATAACAAGTATTAGATACTTTTGCTTAATGGACAAAGAATCTTGCTAATAATAGAGCTGCCCCTAGAGGAGAGGTGGGATCCAGTGAACTGGATGTCAGTGGTCAGTCAGTGACACAGATTCCAGCCTGAAGGTGAGGGAATTGTTATCACTGTGTGGAACTTTGCAGTTTGTACCAGATCAGGATCTGAGCCCTGATCTGATAGAGAAATAGTAGTAATAGCTCCTCCTCTGATACTGATTAACCTTGAAGCAAAGAAAACATAAGGTCCTTAATCAAAGGCAAAGTTGCTTGTCTGAGGTTTCACAGCTCAGCTTAGGTCAGTTTAGTTCACTGGACCATACTTCCCCCAGTGTTTGCATCAGAACATCTGATAAATGGCTCAGAAATGAAGAGGCTTTTGGGAACTCCGGAGATTTTTGGCTGTACAGTTACAGTAGGGAAGGTTTCTCTTTAAATTAATAGTTTATCCTGAGTCTCTGACCCAGTGGCTGCAAGATGAGAGAAAAACTAAAGTTGTTTTTAGTTCTTGAGGTTAAAAATAGCCCTTAGGTTGTTTTTAATCATAATAAAAAAGAATTAGACTTCATCATTAGTTGATACAAGTGGCAATAAGGAGAAATAATATGTTTTCTGTCAGTGCTGCTTTTTATATATGTGCAATGATTTGTAATCCTTTTCCGTACTGCATTGATGAAGATAATTAAATTTCATTCTTGTGAAATAATTGCTCATCCAATTATGCAGAGGTTCTTGCCATCCTTACTTCCTAAACCAGTTGTTTAGTTCCTGAAACAATGCATTTTCGAAGAGAATGACCTAAGCATTATTTATGGCTTTAATGTGACTACTCCTCCCTGTCCCAAAAAAGACATAGTTTTAAACATTTAAAAAATTTAAGCCAAAATTTAGATTATGAGGAGATAACCTAAATATCTTTCACTGAAATGTAAGTTAGAGTAAAAGAATGTGTTTTATTCATTCTCACTTCAAGACTTTAGTCAGTATAGCCATCCTGATAAAACTGGATACTGTTTAATCATTTTATGAGGAAATATTCAAATGTGCATCTGCAAGTAAAATGCATCAGTTGCACTTCAGTAAAAAAAGTGTTATGAATGATGGTTGTTGGTTAAAAGCACTTGTGTCAGATTTTGAAAGGTATAGAGGTGGCTAAATGCCACAGTGAACACGGTGGGGTTAATTCCTTCTTAAAAAGGGTCTGCCAGTGTTGGTAGTGAATGGGAAGAGGAGGTTAGTGGGAAGGTGTCCTTAGATGAGTCACACCCTTGGCTTTGTAGGTGTGCTTTTGTCAGCACTTACTTCTTCCTGGCTTGGGAAAGTCCTTGTATCTGTAAGTAAAAGCTGGCATTCCTTTTAGAAAGGCTCTGGAAAATGGAAAGGCTTTGGTGAGCAGCAGTTTGTGTGCAGAGGGTCCACAGCAATGGCTGCTGCGGGTGTTAGTGGCACTGCCCTTAGATCTGGTGAAAACTTCTGATGCTGGCAGAATGGGAGTCTAAAAGGGCTCTGTGAGCTCCTGAAATTCTGCTAAACGTTGTGCTGAAGGAGTAAAGGAAAACAATTTGGCTCCTGGGCTGTCATTTCAGCAGCCTGGAGCCCTGCTAATGGAGCAGTAATGACTGTAATGATACAATGCCTGATGTCAGCTCTGCTGCTCTGGCCAAGCACCTCCCATCAGGAGATCATGAATTGGCCATCATGCAAAAGCACAGCCCTTATTTGGGATTTTTCTTGAGGGAGCCACAGCAGAGTTTGTTTTCCAGGCTTTCTTCACCCATTCCCAGCTAGCCCTTTCCCTTTGCTCCCTGTGTTTGTCCCTAGATTTATCACTGCAGTAGGTCTGTGTCTGCTACTGCAATACAAGATGGAATCTGTAAAGTAGCCTGGACCAGGGCAGAGCCAGACTGCACAGGAGGCCTTCTGTGGATTTATTTTCACCACACACAGGTTGCTGTTACTGTTTTGTCAGTGAAGGTTTACCCCATTTCCCCACATACTCGTGGGTGTGTATTGTGTCTGGGATAATTACAGAGTCTAAAGGATTTTCCCCTCAGCATGGTCATGGGCTTAAGTTGCAGGGCAGAGATTCTGCTCTGGCAGGTCCCCAAAAGGGGGCTGGGGTTTGAATTCAGAGTGCAAGTGCTCTGCCTGCACCAGCAAGACACAGGGGCACCAGGAGGGAGCTCAATCCTGCTCCTCACCCTAAGGCTGGGAACAGAATATATGATAGTCCTGAGTTTTATGGAGGGAAGAGAATCTTGTGGTGAGGAAAACAGGCAAATGTGCAGCTGAGAGGCTGCTTGATACTAGAACAGGGACTTACACTTTCACTTGGGAAAACAATTTCACCTCCTCAGCCTCAATTTGTTTGACTGTTATGATTGTCTGATAAGTCAAGTAGCCATTGGTGTGGTCAGATAGTTTAACATCAGCCCAGATACTCAACTGACAATGTAACAAATTCTAAAGACATGCTGCAGTTGGAGAGTACAGCAGGCTTTGAGGCTGAAAACATGTCCTTAAAAAACTTGTCATGGGGAAACATTTGATGAGGGCCTTTCCTCTAAGCTTGATGTTTCCAGGAAGTAATCCTATGAGCTGTAGTTGTGTCCAGGATTTTGATCCACTTACAAGTCTAATCTATCCTCCCTGAGTTTAAATGCTCCATTATCTGTTAGAATATAATTAGAGGCTGCAAGCACAAGTCAGCATACACAGAGTTCCTTGGGAGTCCCTGAGCTCATTGAGATGAAGACAGTTTGACTGATGGTGGTCAGCTGATATTGGGCCAGAAGCTAATAATAGAAGGCAGTGCTGCTTAGCTAGGTGAGAAAGTTAACTTGGGAAAAATTAAACTGAAGGCTTTGGGATTTATGGTTGGAAATAAATTTCCCATTCTCATTTGTTTCCTAGTAAGAGAGCTTCAGAGGCAGTTGGTTTCTTTTATGGTTTTATAATTAAGATCTAGAGGCTTCCTGGCTTGGTCTGTGCTCGCTGCAGTCGCTGCTGTCTGCAGTGGCAGCACTTGGAGTGTGGGAGGACATTTGTCACGCCAAGTGCAGAGGTGGTAAGTGACAGTGACCTCCAGCAGACATGTAGCAAGCAAATTAAAGCTGCATGTAGGGGACTGACACCCACATCTTTTATTTATGTCTGGCCTAACGAACTAAATGAATAAATCACTCAGATGTGCTGCAGAAACAGCTTTTTCTAAATTGTATGCCCGTCTTACAGTAAAGACAAGCCTTCAGCTAGAGGATATCAATATCAAACTTATCTTCAGTTCAGATGATTGAAGACAAAAAAAAAATCATGTAGCTGACTAGAGAATTCTTTCTCCTGTTCAGCTGAAACCCCACAAAGATATGGATAGGCCTAGATGCTTTCTTTGTTTCCTCAAGTATGTCTAGATGGGAAGTACAGCTAGCTAGCTAGTCAGGTGAAGAAGGTGAGAGAAGGCTTACCTTTTCTTGGTTTCCACTGTTGGCTTCAGACATAGGAAGGTTCTAGGCTGAAACTTTTTGGTTCTTTGCTTGGCCCACGGTGGCATTCACAGAGCCCTTGAGGCTACAGACACACTCTGTGATACACAATTCCTCAGCTGATACAGGTGCATTTGCCCTCAGCCTCCTTGTAAGATCCTGCCTTATGTGACTATGTGGGTGACTGGTTAAATATTTTATTTATTTAAATATTATTTATTAACATTTTTTAATATTTTTAATTCCTTGTGCACATGATGCTCCTGCCCAGCCCAGGGTTTGACCCAGGTCTTCAACAGACCGTGCAGATGCTCCTGAAAGTCTGAAAAGACATTGCTGCTAGCAGTAGTTGGATCCAGTCACTCCACAGTCATTCCACTGACTGCCTGGCTGCTTGGGAAATAAAACAGAGTTAATCCTGAATCTCAGTTGAAAGGGCAGGTTTAGGATCAAATGAAATCCTTTATGGCAGCAGTGAGACATTTTTCCTTGTCCTCTTTTGCTGTCTTTTCCTTGCACATCCTCTTTTCCAGCTGCCTTGAGGGGTCTGGGAGCACTGCCTGGCTCTGTGCTCCACTGCAGCTCAAACAGGTTTTCACTCCATCATGTCAAGCTGGAGGAGGTGGGGGCTAGGGGTGACATCACCCCTGTGGTTGTAGGAGTTAAGGACATCACCCCTGTGGTTGTAGGAGTCAAGGACATCACCCCTGTGGTTGTAGGAGTTAAGGACATCACCCCTGTGGTTGTAGGAGTTAAGGACATCAACCCTGTGGTTGTAGACCTCCTTTTGTGCAGCCTCCCCCTCCTCCCCACTCATGCACACTGTGAGTGTGAGCAGAGACACTTAGAGGGGAACTCTGCCTCTCAGTCCCAGGCACAGGAGCTCACTGTGATGGCAATTACAATTTCCAGCTTGTCCAGAGATGCCAGAAATCCAGCTGTCCTTGAGAATGCTGCATACCATACACAGGCCCCCAGAGTGCTCAGCCTCTGCAGAAGCTGGAAATTCTGATCTCTGATGAAGGTTAACTGCTTTTAGTCATCTGGAGATTAACTGTTTCAAGGCTACCTTTCTGTTATTTCCATCTGAAGCAATAATTTTTCTTTAAATGTTGGCTTCAGTAATTTTCCCCTCCACAGGGTGTGAGGGTAAGGTGTGTGTGTATGTGCAGGGGGGTTAATTTTCCATATGCAGGAGCATGTGGTGAAAGTACATACACAGAAAGGATGAGGTACAAGCACAGACAGACAAACCAGGCTGCTTGGAACCAGTTCTGCTGGCATAACACTCTAACTGGAAAATGCTGTGAGGGAAAGTGAGTTTGCCTACTGCTGGTGATGGGGGAAGTCTGAGCCCTGCTGAAATTCAGGAGGGCTGTGAATTGACCAGTGAATTCAGCAGGGCCAGGACCTCACCTCTAGAATAATCCTTCCAAGAAGTCTGCCACAGGTTTAAGGAAGAATCCCATGCTTTAGTGAGGGACTGACATGAGGAGCTATTCCTAAATGAGTCAGGAAGTACATTCAGTTGCTTTTTGTTATGGCCCTTGCAGAACTCCTTGTTTCAGCTTTGCAATGCTTTATGATGTGGAAACCCTGCATAAGGTTGGGTAAATCTGTGCATGGGAAGAAGATCAGGTGGGAGTGTTCATTTATTCACAAGGAAATATAGCTGTGGATTAACTGAAAGTATTAAAGAGTCTAATCAAATTCAAATATTGAATTTGCAATATCAAATGCAAATATTCTAGCTGTAAAGTATGTATAAAGGAAACATTTTGAGCTGAGGTCTTGTATTGCACTCTATTTCAATGTACAAGGTACCCCAATAACAGGGTTGATACTTGTCTCCTTGGCTTGTACTTTTGGGCTTGGTTACTGGAACATGAAGTGAGTTATTTGCTTGGCTGTATATGTAATTGTTCTGAAGGTCAGGATCCCAGAGTTGCCAGTGTTTTATCAGGACACAGTAGGAGAGAGGTCTTTTGAAAAAGTGTTTAGAAATTGAACAGGCAAAGGATGGGAATATTAAAAAAAAAAAAAAAAAGATACTGAGAGGTGGTGCTGGGAGTATCACAAGTGGTACACAATAGTTTAATTAGGGGACTTATCAGGAGCTTATGGGATTTGTATTTCCACAATGAGTTTTCTGTTGCTCTCAATACCATGGTTTTTTTTTTTCTCTTGGCACTGTGCTATATGTTTCCACCCTTTACCATGGGTTAGATCTGGGCCTGGCTCAGAATGCTCTCCTCCAGCTTCTTATCTTCCCTAGACTTACATGCTTTTATTTGGTTGTGGGCTTTTAGGAGAGTAATCTTACAGACTTCAGTAAAAATTTCTATTGGATGCTGTAAAGCCATGAATTCTGGGGACTCATCCTAAGAGGATGATAGTGCCTGCAGGTGTGGGTATTTTCATCTGCACAGCCACTAGTTGGTGGTATTTAAGGCAGAGGGGAGATGTTCCTCTGCAGGCACACATCCTGCTGGAGTGGAAGGCTGTAGCTCACAGGCTTGTCCTTACAAACAGGAGAAAGTTTTCCTTAAACAGCAGCAAAGTGGCTGGAGATACTGGGATTCTTCTCACAGTCTTGCTGAGATTCAGATGCAAAGTGCAGAAATAAAAGTGACAAAACATGGTAAAATTATTACATTAAAGAAAATAAGGTTCTTTAATAATGCTTGATGTGTTATGAGAAGAAGCTGACACGGATATCCAGAGTTTGGCACTGGAAACAGGGTAACAAGTGTTGCCTTATCACTAGAACTGAAAACCTGTAGTTAAGAAATAGCTTTGCATTCTTTCTCTGTGCCTCCAGCTCCTATTAGCAATATAAAATAGCACCTGTTAATGTTTAAGTTCCTAAAGGGCACTGTGAATGCCAGAATGTTGCCAAACTGCTAAAAAATGCAGGGTTTTATGAGACCCCTGTTAATAAAAGAGAGGTACTGTTTCCACAAGCTTAACTGTAATGCATCCCAAACAAGCCATCACTGGTTTGAGGTTAATGGCAGATCTAATGAGGTGCCAAGTCAACTTAAAGTTAAGGGAGAACAAGGCTTTTTATTTTGTAAGGAGAAAAAAAAAAATCCATATATACATACAAATGATCATGCTGTGACCATTTTTTAACAGGAATGCAAGGGTACAGAAGCACAGGATGTAGGAGCTGAATTTCAAGTATCACGGTCAAAATACATTTTACCTCCAAATACTGTAGTTTGCAGTACTCCTCCCTCAGTGCTCTGTTGCAAATAACCCCTCAAAAATTGTTTTCTGTGCCTAGGCACTGATCCAGACACCTCTGATACATCAGCAACTGCCAGAGATTTATAAAAATAATTAACATCTGTTTGCATTACTATTGTAGCTATTATTTACAAGTGACAATCAGATATTCCTACTGCTGCTCGTGATGGAAGAAATGAGACAGGGAAAGGTGGTTCCTGACTGGCTTGCTGATAATATTCTGCCAAGACTTTTTAGATATCAGTGCAATAATTGGGATAAGCAGATCCACTTGAAGTCACACTGGGGCTGGCAGTCCACAGAGCAGCAGATGCTGGTTGGAAATGCCTGGTCCTTCCATACTGAAGCTGGAGCTCCAAAAAATAAGGAGATGTTGCAGAGCAATATTTTCCATACTAACTATGATTGTGTTGCTTCTTGTTGTGGTAACACAGCATCTCTTGGACTTGTTGGAAGTGTGGTGAGGTTGTCCCTGCCCTGAAAGGTATTCAGTCAGGACAGACACAACAAATGAGGGGGAGAGGAATAATTATTACTGTAGCAGTTTATAGATGGAACTCTGAATTGCAACACAGATCCCATAATCTCTTAGCAAATTACTTATTTTTTTTTAAATTGATTTTTAATCATCTTCAGGTTTTAAATTACCTTAGGATGTTTATGTAGACAAACAAATACTATATAAGGTTTTTTCAGACAAAGCTGTTTTATCTACTCATCTGTTGAGAACATGTCTAAAATGTTGATTTCACTAGCTTTTTCTCAGGTCAGGTGTTGTAAAGATGCTGAATGGCACTTGATATATTAAGCAAATTGTGTATTAGCAACAGGAGAGGGAGAATAGGTATTCTTCCCTCTTAGTTACTTGCAAGGTGATTACAAGTGTATCCTGAAGGTTTCTGCTTCATATAGAATACCAGGCTTTTAATTACAGAGGCTAATATGCATTGTTCAAAATAGAATTGCATGGGTTTCTCATAGGCCAGGGCTTGTTTTTATCTCCATGCTTTACATGACAAAGGACACAGAAATGTTTAAGGAAGTATGGTGATGTGGATTTTTGAGCTGTGCTGACAAATTGCAGCTTGGAAGGCTTTCCTTGATGAGCTTGCTCAGGTAAATTCTGAGATGTGGAGCAGTGCAAAGGTAGGAAACAGCTGAGGTACAACGAACCTTTTATCTGATTATCTGCGTTATATTATCTGAGAGATAATCTGAGTTTATCTTATGGAAATGTAAGATCTCAATGAGGTAGGGGAGTGTGGGACAGGGCCTGGTTACAGGCAGTTCCCAGGGCTTTGATTGACTGAGCCATGTCAGTGGATAGGCTGGATCCATTTGGAAACATTCTCCAGTGTCAAGGATGCTTTTGCTGCCTGGGCAGTGCCCTTTGAAAGAGTTCAGTGGGATTTTTAGCATGAATAGAAGCAGAATTTAGCTTCTTGTTTTCTGAAGCCATGCAAATTGTTGTTTTTTTTTTTTTTTAATTTAGTCTTGTTGGTTTAGATCAACAGCTAGAGTCACCAGCTAAAAACACAAGTCCCTCTGAAAAAGCTATTTTAATAATCAAAGCATTTGGAAAAAATGGTATTTGGGCTGAGGAGAGAAAATAAGTTTCCTTGTTGGAACTGTTTTCTTGGCAAAATATTGAACAAATACTTTTTGATAAAACATTTATTAACTTGCTGAAACTCAAAGGAGGAGTTTCTGCTGAAGCTTTTCAATGGGAGATATATTCCAGTGAATTCCTTAGCCAGAAGATGTGTTTTGAAATGTGACAGTGATTGAAGCACGTGGTTTTATCACTTTCTGAATGAAGTCTGGTGAATTCCTCTTTTGAAGTATTTGTTGTTTGAAAATTCAGACTATGTTCATTAGGCAAGAATGTCATCAAATCCGAATTGGAATTTGTGCATGTGGTTAAGTTGTGGACTAGAACTAGGCCATTTCTGAGGATCTGAATTCTGTGTCCTGCCTGGTTTTACGCAGGGGTGGGAGATGTGTCTGGTTGCTCTGTGACAAATCTCTTCATCAGCTGAGGGGCACAGATGGGAGTGAAACTCCAGACCAAAAAAAAAAAAAAAAATTATTGATGTCAGAGTTAATGTGACTGCTTGGCAAGCTCTCAAAGTGTTCTGGAGCTCCAGAAAACACATTATGTCACCTTCTAAATGTTTGTAGCTCCACTCAAACTTGTAGATCAGCCAGCCCTCTGCAAAAGAAGTGGCTGGTATTCCTCTCAGTGACATGCTGCAGCTTTCTGGGGCTTTGGCATTTCACTGGCACAGAAGTCCACTAAAAGTGACCCAGGAGCTGACAAGTGATGGTGTTTTGAGCTGCCCCTCAGAGGTGCAGCATCCTCTTTGATCCCAGTAAGGTGATCACACCATGGTGGTGTTAGGTCTTTTAAAGAAGCAAAAATATGAAGGCATGCAGCAGGGAATAGATGGATTAATTATATGTAACCATACTTCTGCTTTATAAAAGTCATGTCAAATAGTAATTGTGCTGGTTAGGAAGGCTGGTGGTGGAACAGCTATGAATACATTTCCCTGCTTTTTATTAAATGGCAGCCTCTTGACTGCTGATCTTGGCAATAAGATGCAAAATAGGTGCTGGCAGACAAAAGTCTCCACAGTGTGGATGGGGTTACTGCTGTGTAATCAGGCTGCAAATGGACCCTCCCTCAGACCTGAATTCAGCTTTGCATGGCACATGCACACAGCTGCTCTGGATATGTCTCTACCCCTACCTTTGACACAGTGGTAGTGCCTTCAGCTTCCAGGTTTCCTCACAGTTCACAGGATCACAGAATGAGCTAGGTTGGAAAAGAAGTTTGAGATCATCAAGTCCAACCTACGACCTAACACCACCACTAAACCATGGCACTGAGTGCCACGTCCAATCTTTTTTTTAAACACCTCCAGGATCAGTGACTCCACCACCTCCCTGGGCAGCCCATTCCAATGCCCAATCATTTTTCAGTGAATTTTTTCCTCATGTCCAGCCTGAACTTCCCGTGGCACAGCTTAAGGCTGTGTCCTCTGGTTCTGTCAGTGTTGCCTGGAGAAAGAGCCCAACCCCACCTGAGCACAGCCACCTTTCAGGAGCTGTAGAGAGTGACAAGGTCACCCCTGAGTCTCCTTTTCTCCAGGCTGAGCACCCCCAGCTCCCTCAGTGGTTCCTCACAGGGTTTGTGTTCCCAGCCCCTCTCCAGCCTCGTTGCCTCCTCTGGACACGTTCGAGTGTCTCAACGTCCTTCCCAAACTGAGGGGCCAGAGCTGGGCACAGCACTCGAGGTGTGCCCTCACCAGTGCCCAGTCCAGGGGCAGAATGAGCTCCCTGCTCCTGCTGGCCACACCATTCCTGATCCAGGCCAGGAGCCATTGGCCTTTTGGCCACCAGGGCACACTGCTGGCTCATGTTCAGCCAGTACCCCCAGGTCCTTTTCTGCTTGGGCACTGTCCAGCCCCTCTGTCCCCAGCCTAGAGCACTGCAGGGGGATATTGTGGCCAAAATGCAGGACTTGGCACTTGGATTGTTAAATTTCATCCCACTGGACTCTGCCCATCCATCCAACCATTCCAGGTCTCCCTGCAGAGCCCTCCTGCCCTCCAGCAGATGGACACACGCTCCAGCTTAGTGTTGTGTCTGCAAATTCATGAATGAAAGTCTCTATCTCCTCATCCAGATCATCAGGGAAGAAACTAAACAGGACTGGCCCCAGCACTGATCCCTGGGGGACACCACTGGTTCTTCCTGTGCCTGGAGCTTCCCTGGCACTATCACTTAAAAAGAGCCTTTTTCACTTTTTTTCCCCAGACAGCTGCAGGGCTGTTGAAAAGCAGATTCACCCCGGCTGGCCTTGTCAAAGTTTGCTGTAGGAAATGTTAGGAAAAAATATTTGCGTTTTGATTTGTAGAGTCCTATTAGTTGGATAGTTCCTTTGGAAATGCAGGATCTGTGGTACCAGGCTGTCTTATGAGCATAATTAACAATCTTGAGATTGTGGTAATTCACAAAAGAGGATAAAAACATGACATAAATTATTATTTCACCCTCTTTGTAGCATCTTCAAATTAGATCACTTATAAAATAGGCATTCCCTCCTGCAGTACTGCAAGTTTGAATGGTGCTTGTCTACAACTTTCCGCTTGGGTTCTGTAAATTCAGTGAGATTTTTCCTTTTCAAGAGCAGGCTGAAATAAAAACTATTTTTTTTTATTATTTACTATTTATTTCTGCCACACAAGCAGAAATAAAAACTATTAAATACAGTTGTGTTTAGGGACTTGACTGAGGTGTTTGTATTGGTAGCAGGCAGGCACTCATTGAAACATGTTTGGTTTGGGAGTTGTTTGGCTTGCCCTGACAGATGCCAGGACCTGAGCATGGCCATACATAAAAGATCTGATGTTGTATTTGTTCTGGGGGTTATTGCAGATGCCAGCATTCTATCAACATGAAAAAAAAGAGTCATTATGATTATAATGTTACATATATATTAGCCTGACAGCAGGCTGCCCAAATCTTGTGGAAATCCAGGGGGAATTTAGCTGAATTTATTGCCAAGGAACATAAATACTGTAGAGCTGACCAGGTGTTGGCAATCCCACCCACACCTGCATGAGGCCTGGGCAGCCCCAGCCCCTCCCCTGCCATCCCCACCCTGCCCTTTGAGGGCCATGGCTTCTTTAAAGAGTCTTTTTAAGGAGGTTTTAATCCTATCTTCAGGAGAGGAGTAGGTCAGCAGGATGGTAAAGTAGGGAAGAAAAGGTGGGAGGCAGAGCTGTAGAAACTTAGGAGGAAATCCCAGGCAGAGCAGTGTGGATGTGACACAGGGAGCAGGAGACAGATTTTGGGGACTTGGTGGCTCACTGATGCCCACTGGGTCTGGAGAATAAAAATCTGACAGTGAGCCAAACAGTGCAATGAAACTTCCCATGTTGAAATACCATCCCTTTGCAGTACCCAGGTCCTGAGGGTGAGGTTCTTGTGCAGCTGAATACAGATGAGGGAAAGATGGAGATGAGTCTGATTTGAGTTCTCCGTTGTGAGAAATTAAATACCAGGCAAAATGTATCTCTGATTAAAACAATTCTTAGTGTTGATTATACACTTGATGAAATTAGGCTTTAATCTGATGCTATCCCTTTAAATTTATCCTGAAGAAGGAAGGAGCTTTGAGTGTGTGATTATAAAGTCAAGCTTTTCAGTGATATAGAAAATATCAAAGCAATGCCTGAAGACTGTTCAGAAAGGAGTGAGAACTCAATAGATATTTTTTTTTTCATTCTAGATACCTTGCAATCACTCATCCTAAATCAAAAATCAAAGCAATAACTCCCTCCTTTGGAAAGGTATGTGCAGCCAAGGCTAACAATACATAGAAGCTGCTCAGTGGTAATGCCTGTTTGCCCTCCTCTTTGAGCACCACTGAAATGATGGCTTTGTTAGACTGCATGGTTACAACTTCAAATATTTTTTGCTAGTTGCATCAAAATAGTAAGAAACAAATGACTTTGGACAGACTGCTCTGAAATAATGATGTGTGTCACAGGCTGTAAGTAAAACATTTGTCACAATGACATGATATTTTTGCTGTTAAACCACCTACTCCTGATCTCCAAGGGGGGAATCCCCAGAATGAAGCCCACTGTTACTTGTCCTAACAACCTTCAATGGGAACAATTCTGGTTGCTGCGGTCCTTGGCTTTTATGCCTAGAAGTGAACTGAAAATGGGCTAGATTTTGTCTTCTCATCACCATGATCATTTTTTCAGGGCAAGATTCACAGGAAATGCTGGTGGGAGCTGTCCCTGATCAGATGTTTGATGGAAAATCTGCACTTGGTTTGTTGTGCACTAGAGGCCTGTTGCTTTTTTTTGTTAGCAGAGGAAGTGCCTCCTCTGCTAACTCAGGCTCTGATGAATTGGGAGACTTAATTGGCAGAAAGCAGGGAGAAGGAACAACCATGTGGTGTGGGGGTTCTACAAAATTTATCTCCTACACTTCCAAGCATTTCAGCATTAATTCTCAGCACCTGAGCCCTGTTTGGGTCAGCACAGTGGTGCATGCTCTCAGTGTTTGCAGGACAGGGATCACAGTACTGCTTTTTTTTTCCTAGTTTATTTTATGTTGCTCCAAAATACATAGTGAGCCAGCATGGCTTCTGTAAGTGCATGGAGGTGTTTATTCCTGCATGAATAGGACCTACTGTTCTCTGAGGTGGGCAGGGAGGTTTCACCCAGCAGTCTGCAAGTATGACCTTGAAGAGGGAGAGCTTTCACATCCCTGATTTGTGCTAGTTTTGGGTGTTTGGAGGAAAGTGGGGCATCTCTCTAATGCATTTGAGTCACATGGGGCAATGGCTGGCTTTTGAATTCAGTGTCAACAGCGCAGGCAGTGCCTGTGAGGAGTCAGTCAGACTGGTGCCCTGTGTGCTGTGCAAGTGCTGTGACAGGCAGGGCAGTCTCAGAGGGTTTGCTTGCTCTGAGAGATGCAGCACATTTAAAGACACATCACAGCTCCAGAAAAGGCTCTCAGCAGTGAGAGAGCAGCCAGAGAGCAGCTGCACACGGGAGAGCACAGTGTTGTGCCATGCCTGGCTCCTCACCAGGCTGCAGGACACTGACCTGGGGCCATCTTCTCCTGATGGCACTGGCTTGGTAGGAGTCAAGTGAATGGCACTTGTCTGATGCTCTTTTCATCACATTTGTGCATGAACAGGCTGCAGGGTGTGGTCCCTGAAGTGGAATTTTTATTTTTTTATTCTTAGTTTTAATTCTAGAGTAGTGGCTCACCCAACAGATGGGTTTCCAGGACTTTCTGAACTAAGTTAGTCTCAGCATTTAATGGTGCAGCACACTTGTGCTCCAGTGTAAGTATGCAGTGACTCCACTGACTACCCAGTGAACCTCTGCTTAAGGTCCTCATTGAAAACTGAACTGAACTGAAAAAAAGCTCAAATCTTTTACATCCAAAAAATATGACATCCAAAACCACCCCTTCGAGACCTGTAGCCTCCTTAATCCTAGGAGTTTGTCCTGGCTCTGAGGAAATACATGCAAACAAGACTCATAGTGTGACTTTCCCTCTTTGGTTACACGGAGAGGTTCTTTAACAAGGCTTCCTAAAGCAAAACAGGATGGAGGGAGTTTCAAGGAGATGATGTTAGTGCAAAACTCTGGCTAACAGCTCATTAACCCCCCTCAATGACGGGGCTTTTGGACCTCTAGTTATTTCCTGCTGTGCTAGCCAAATTCAGCATTTCCCTGTAGAAAAAGCAGCTGGCCAGGTGAGTGTGAATGCAGGACTTGGATGTGCACTGCTGCACTTCATGCAACAATCTCTCACCTTACACTGTGCTTGGAGCATGGAGGTGGATGTACAGAAAGATTATTAATTTCTTTTAATACCTCTGTTCATTTGCTCCTAAGTCCTGCTTCTCCAGAGAGAAGTTGAGAGAATGTTGTGCACAACCTGGGGGTGTCCCAGGAGGGGGCGGTCACAGAAACCTGTTTTCTTAGGAATACTGGCCCAAGCCAGGCTTGGGTGGATAAATCACAGGAGTTGAGCTTAATGGAGCAGTAATACACCCAGACTGAGAAGGGGAAGAAGAGAGAAATTATCAGTGTGACATGATTTCTTTATACAAAAGGGCATGTCTGAGAAGGGTAGGACTGAGCTGAAGGTGGAAGGCTCAACTGAAGTCACCTGTGGTGAGGCTGGGGGGACACAACCATGGCCTTGCCAAGCTGCCTGCAGGTTTAGCTGCCTTCTGAAAAATTCCTTAAAGCACAGCAGTGCTGGAAAGCCGTGAAAGCAGCATCCTGAATAGGTACTACAGGGGAAATACAGCAATGGGTGTCACTGTCATAGCACCAGTGTGGGCATGTGTGTTGTTAAATGTGTGTTTGTGCTGTCTCCTATTCTAAGTTGTTCTGCAGACTGCACAGGCTGAGTCAGCTACCACCTAAACAATTTGTAAGACCTAGCAGACAAACAAGAGGCTTTGAAATATATTAAATGCTGGGCTGTGATTGGATCTGCCCTGCAGCAGGTCAAAGGTGCATTCCAGACAGGTGCTTGCCCCAGCCAGTGGAAGAATTAATGTAAAAAGCAGTGTATTCAGTGTAGTATCTCTCCTGTTAGCTCAGCTGTGCTTTCAGAAAAATGCACGGTGCACTATGAAGTCAGCTTTTAAGTACATTTATTTACTCTACAATTATTAGGGAAAACATCTGAGTTTTCTTTCCTGGCATCTCTTGTTTTGCTCTGTTTGACAGCGTTTTATGGCAGGACCATTTAGAAGCAGAAGGTCAGGAAAACAGATTTTTCTGACTTTGTGCTTACTTAACTCTTTATCAGGTGAATATCTTCATCTGGCTTAAGAGGAGCAGTAACATTTTTCTGGGCTTGCCAAACTGGGGAAGCAGATCTGTGATACTTCCCTTGAGCAGGGGGGTGTGGGAGGGGACAGTGGCTGCCTGTGGGTGAGTGTCCCCCAGTGCCCTGTGCATGTACTAATGACTGAGGGCATGAGCTGTGCCCTGGGCCACTCTGGGTGGAAATAAATGTTCAACATGGACCTAAGTAGGGCATTATCTTACTGCTAGGGGCATGTGCATCTTGCTGAGCCCACTGGTTTACAAACTGCATGGTCAGAGAAACAAAACCAGTGTCAAAGGCTGTTCTTCAGCAGCCACCATGCTGGCTAATGTTTATGTTCTCTTTTCAGCTGGAATTGTTAGCAATACCATGTCAAAGTAGGAAAAGGGGAAGTTAAATACCACCCTTTAAGATGTGCTGTTGGTGTACTCAGAGCACTCTTTCTTCTCACAGTCTTAAGAACTGGGTTTTTTTTCCCCCATCCTGGAAGGTGAAAATGAAAATCTTACTTTAGCTGGATTTTGAATTAGTTTTCAGAAACAGCAGCCAAACTAAAGATATTTCAAACATGACTTCATGGATAGATTAGGAAACAGTGAGATTTCCAAATTGCAATTGCCCCTCCCTAGACCCCTTTTGACATAGCTCTGCTGACAGAAGCCACTAATAGGATTGGTGATTGCTCACTGGGACCTGCAAACTCAACCTTCTGTGGGCTGCTGTCTTCTTTCTTAGTGCACACAGCAGGCAGATAATGTGAGCCATTAAAATAACATTTATGTGATTGTTTAATGTTACTGTTTAATACAGGCTTGTGTGTATAAATCACAGGAGTTGAGCTTAATGGAGTAATAATGTAATAATCACATTAAGAACGGATGAAGAGAGGAATGATGGACGTGAATTTTTTTCAGGAGAGAAAAGTAAAATCATCTGGGGCACTGTTTCCACTTGTGCTCTAGACTTCCCATGTGACTTTTGGTACCCTTTTGGTACCTCAGTTTCTTCTCCATTAAATTAGAATTCCAAACTCATTCCTGTAATTGTGCCAGTTGAGTGTAGAGACAAGAGCTGCAGACCCACAGCTACCAAAAGGCCCAGAAAATTGCAGAGGCTGGTTTTGAGAGATGCCAGTGCCACCAGCCACTGGCAGTTTGTGAGTTTAGGTACCTCACCTGCTTAAAGTGTTTTAGACAATTATATTAGGAATTATATAAATATATTATATTTAGGACAATTTTATTAGTTGAGTGTCAAACTGCCACAAAGATTACAGCTCTAGGCTCTTTCATGTCCAAACAGGTTTGAAACTGGAGACTTGTATTCCTTATTTGCTGAACAGATTCTTAAAATGCTGCTAAGTCATAATGTTTCTGTTGTTGTTGTTTGTTTTGTGTAATTAGGCTCTAGCAGAACAATTGCAATCTCTTTTACTTTGTGTTTTGCTGTGCTGGATACACATAGCCCTGATTTTAGTTCTTCTGTAGATGGAAGTTCAATAAAAATAACAATAGTTTTACTAATGAGGATAACTATGTGAAGCCAGGATTCATGCTAAATTAGTATCTGTTAGTGGCTTAGATCTAAAGTGAAGATTTCCTTGCCCTCTGTGTGTGTCTTAATTCATTACAGAGAAGTCCATAATATTTTATAGAAAACATTTTTGACTTTTTTTCCTGAAACTCTTGCCCAAAACTATTGGAAAAGCAGGTGCTTTCCTGTAACATCAGAATGAGACAAGTGGCACTTCTTGCTTTTATTGTCAAACAGAAGTGGTTTTCCTTTGGACACACATAGACTTGGCCATGGAAAGTAGCTGGAGACTAATGGACACAAGCTTCAAAGCTTTCTGTGTGGGCCCTTGGAAGACCAAAAAACAAAACAAAACAAAAAGAAAAATCTCATTTCTGTTATCATCAGTCTGGGTTATAAATAAAAGTTCTTCAGGCTCATGGGGAACCTCTTACCTTTACACAGAGGCAGAGTGGGCAGCAAGTGCTGGCCCTGTATGCATCTGCAAGAGAAAAATGAATGGGGTAAAAAGGAAAAAAAAATGAGGCAGAGTAATTTTGTGCTCTGGAGACTGGGTAATTCACCTGTCTACAGGTATTTATTCTGGTGGCCTTTAGGGATATTTTCAAGTCACAGCAGAAGAAAGGCTAAAGTTGTTTCAAGGAGTCCTCACATTTTAGAGTTAAGGGAGTTGGAACTGTATTAATTTGAATGTGAGTAAAACTAGTTAAATTCAGATCCCTTTTCTAATTTGTTGCATCAGAATCTTTCTCAGATCTGCTCCTCCATTATCCCATCAAATAGACCCTATTTATTCATTTATTTATTTCTTCACATACATTGAGGAAGAAAAGGGAAGGAGTCACTCCCCCCAGTAAGGACCATCTGCTCTTTTCTTATTGGGAAGGAAAAAACCCTACAATTACTGTCTTGTTCATCTTTTTGTTTTACCAAAAAAAAAAAAAGAAAAAAGGGGGGGGGAGAAAGTAAGAGAACTATTATGCAAATATCTGCAATTTGGTTTCAAATATTCTTTGTACTATGATGAGCAATTTCCTTTAATACAAACTCAGCCTACTTGCCAGAACCTTTTTTTTTATATATTTTGCATTAATATAGGGAAGGGAAAACCCCCCCACAACGTTTATGTTCTTCTGGTGGCAAATTTGTCTTTCTTTTCTTTCTTCTTTCTTTCTTTTCTTTCTTTCTTTCTTTTCTTTCTTTCTTTCTTTTCTTTCTTTTCTTTCTTTTCTTTCTTTCTTTCTTTTCTTTCTTTTCTTTCTTTTCTTTCTTTTCTTTCTTTTCTTTCTTTTCTTTCTTTTCTTTCTTTCTTTCTTTCTTTTCTTTCTTTTCTTTTCTTTCTTTCTTTTCTTTCTTTTCTTTCTTTTCTTTCTTTTCTTTCTTTTCTTTCTTTCTTTCTTTCTTTTCTTTCTTTTCTTTCTTTTCTTTCCTTGGCACAATTACAGCTGTTATTCTGTAAGTTGTCAGATGTCATATTGGGGTTTTTTGAGGAAAAAAAAAAAAAAAAGAAGAAGACAGCCAAAATAGCCTTACAGAGCCACAATTCCATCTCACTTTTCATTGTTCCATTGCCATGATGAAATGGTCTTGAAATGGAAGACACAGTGAATGAGAGAGGAGAGCTTTCTCCTTGCTATGATGACAGCATTACCTCTAAGAACAGTTATTTAGGGTTTTTATAAGGAGCTCCTGTGCTACTGGTCAGGGGTGTGAACTTTAGGGTCAAATAGCATAGCCAAGATAAAACCTTCTGATGATTAGTCCTGGACCAGCTTGGTAGCTGAAATCTAGCATGGTAGCTGAAAACTTCTTATAGTCTGGAAAAGGGAAATAAAGTCTTTTCTGTGTGAAAAGCTAAAATGTGGAAAAAACCAAAATGAACCCATCCAAGATCTGATGGGAGAGGTGATGGAACAATCAGATGCTAAGAGACTCAGATTTAGAAAGCAAACTTGAGGTAAATGACTTCATTACATGAAGCTGTAATTGGAAGATTAACTCCCAATATGCAAATGGACCACACTTACAAAAGTGTGAAAACCCGTGAGCTATCATTCAGTTTTTGGGTGTAGCCTCTGGGTGGGCTTCCTCTGCTCCAAATGTACCTGAAGGCCTTTCAATAAATATAACTGCTTTTTATTCCCTTAATTTTGTCTGGCTTCTGTTTGTAGGTAGTCTCAAAAAGGCATTAAAACAAGACCAAGGAGACTTTTAAGTGGAGCGTGTCACACCTGCATTGTTGTTTCTGTGGCTGCAACAGGACAGGGAATGTGAGGCAGTGCAGAATTTCAGATTTGTGCACACTCTTGTTTTTTGGGACTCAGAACATCAAGTGGACATTACATCAGCCTGGAAGTTCCCTAGGAATATCTAGCACTGGACAGACAGGAATTCATGTTGCTGAGGGGACACTGATCCCCTTTAGTCACTCAAGTATTGTTATAAATCACACAGACTCCATTTTCTTCATGGTGGAAAAAGCCCATTCTTTATTCACATAACTCCTTTTTATACATCTGTACAGACCTGTGTGTGACTCCAATTGGTTATAGAGTTTTCTTGTCAATTATTTTATTGGTTAGAAACAAGTTGTTACCATCTATTGATTGTGTGTACATGCAGGAAAGGTTGTGAGAGATAGTTTTCATTTTTCTATCTAAAGGTGTAAAAACAGTTTATACAGGTGTTAGTTGGTTTTTCATCCAGGAATAGATTGTTATGTTAACAAACTGCTTTCACTAGGATTGCTTTCACATGGGAACTTGCAAAGGGCTAGCCTGACAAGGAGAGCAGGCTTGATTTTATGAAGCCTTTCTTTATGATTTTCCTACCTTACAACAACAACTCGAGTGAGTCGAGTCTTTGAGCACACCTGGTAACCTTTGGGGCACTTTTATTGTTGCAGGAAGCTCTCATCATGGCCAGCATGGACCACCCACACCTGGTGAGACTCCTGGGTGTCTGCTTGAGCCCCACCATCCAGCTGGTCACTCAGCTGATGCCTCATGGCTGCCTCCTGGATTATGTCCATGAACATAAGGATAATATTGGCTCCCAGCTCCTGCTGAACTGGTGTGTCCAAATAGCTAAGGTATGTGGTTCATGTTGGGGTTTTTTGAATAATTTCTTATTGTTTTCACAACTAACTTGAAAACATGACTTTTCCTTCTATTTGTGCTGGGTTTTTTTCAGGCCTGTTTTTGTTTCCAAGAAGGTTGGGTAGTTCTTGAAATACACATTATTTTGGCTGTTTTACAGTATTATAGATGACTTGTCCATATGTGAACCAAAGTGTTTTTCTTAACTGTCTTTCCAACTCATTGTTAATCAGGGGTTGTTTTTTGGGGCAAGGGTGAGTGAGGGAAGAAGCCCCCATGTGAAATCTGGGGCTGGACACAGGGTGATTTTTCAGCCCCTTCTGTTGTTCACTCTTCATGTATATACTGGTTTTCAACCCTTCTGGATCTGCGTTGCCAGATCTGTCATCAATTGTCTGCCACACTGCCAGGAAGACAAACATGTCCTTCGTGTCACTCCTGGGGTGGTGATCCTGCTATGTTTGGGTCACAAACTATCCTTGGCACAATGTTTTACAGCTGGTTTTAGGCATGTTTAGGTATTCAGTGTTGTACTAAGAACAAGTATTCAGTACTAAGAAAATTGTTTGCAAAGAATAGCAAGATCTTGCGGTGTAGAAGGCCATAACTTATCCATTTTAAAGGTGCTTTTGAACAACTAGGGTTGTTTACTACAAGTGGCAATTTGGAGCCTGCCTTTTTCATTGAGTTATTTGGAAGTTGTTTAAAGTTTTAGGTTATTTTGGAGAAAATGCTTGTTATAAACACATGCCCACAGACTGCTATCTTACATTAAATCTGCAACCTTAAGTGAATTTCCTACAACATCTATTACAAAATCTTAATTCAAGTTGTCATGTTAATCTTTTAGCACTGAGGAGAAACCTGACGATTCAGCAGTTGTTTTGCTGGACTCAATATCAAGTAAACATTTGCCTCTTTTAACAACTTAAATACAAAAAAATGTTCTTACAAAAGTAAGAAAACATAGAAATTCAGCTAGCCTTGTGTTGTTCTTCAGGAAGAGCAGAATTTTGAGGAGCATCATGAATAGGACTGTTTTCTTTCCAGAATCAGATCTGGTGTTAAACCTTCCTGAAGAAGAAAGCAGATAAAAGTGACTGTAGGGCTGGGTAGAGGTGGGGGGAACCCAAACTCCACAATGTGCCATTGCAGCATTTTGTAGCTGTGTGACTATCCTGTGCTGTGGTGGTAAAGCAGCCAGAGTTGCTGGGAGCACTGGAACACACCAGTGGGGATTGCCTCTATGGAGATGTGCAAAGGTTTGTTTAGGGCTGACACCAGACTAGAGGAGGTGGGAGACAAAATCCATATTCCTGTTTGAGTCCTTTCTCTCAACACAGCCTCCTCCCCATCTGTTCTCCACTCTTTTGATTGATAGTGGCTGTTATTACTTAATGCAAAACATTTACACAGCGCCACCCGTGCAGAGGTAATCCTCCATGATTTTCACTTTGTGTGTGCAAATGTGTGTGTGTGCCCTTGACTCCTTGGACCAGGGCTGTGCTGGCTTTGCTGTGAGCCTTGTAGTGGAGCAGAGAGCCTGATCCACAGTCTACAGAGCTGACAGATCTCTGGGAGGGCCTGTGGAAGGCAGGTCATGGCTTTCCCATGGTGATTCTTACCAAAGTGTGTGTTGGTGGTTTTTCACAAACAGGACAGGACTGCTGGACATTCCTTGAGCAGGACATTCCTTGAGCTTTACTGCAGCATCAGCCTCGTTACATGGCTGAGACAATTGAAAGATGGCAACAGCTCACATACAGCCAACAGCAGCCAAAGATTTCTTTGTCACAGAGCATTTAAAAAACTTTCTAGCCAACAGCACATTGCTAAAGCTCACAGACAGTTGTTCTAGCCAATCACTGAAAGCACACCTACACCTGCTTCACACAATGCTGGCTTGTCTGCTCTCTATTAACAATGCACAATACTTCATTATTAAGCTTAAAACTTCCTAATATCTTGCTGAGCATAGTTTTCTGCAGTCTTCAAGTTTATCTTAGTCAAGCCTAAAACTCAAGCTATAGTTTCATATCCTTGCTTACTGTACTATTGTAACTTTCTCTACTTTCAAACTCTACAGCTGCAGCTAGCTAAGTTTTCTATTCTTTTTGTTTCTAAAGCTTGCTTTTACAGCTTTCTAGAAATCTTTTTACCTTTACTATGTTTCCCACATTATGAAGCAGCTTCTAAACTGATTGCCACTGTACATGGCTTCTGCTTATTGTGGGGTTTGGATTTAGGGACATTCCCTGCAAAATTGTTGCCTGCTGCTTTTCTAGATCACCTCTATGATGTGGGAGGAGAAGATGAGGTATCACAGGCACCTGAGGTCTGAGGTGGTAACCAAGCAGTGCAAAGAAGTGAGGTTATACATATAATACACTGTCAGGAAGAGAAGGGGAGTTCCTTTATAATAAAAGGTGGCCTGTTATTGAGAGACTTCGGTGAAGTTTAGCTAGTTTATTGAAATTTAATTAAATTTATGTTCTTTCACATAATAATAATCATGTCAAGTGTGGTTAGAGGGTGTGCACAAAAATTTGTTTCAGCTATGGTAAGTGGAAAAACCTTTGAGATCACCGGACAAGGAGTCCCCTTATCCCAAAAAGTAGAATTAAAGTAATACTCACTTTCCATTAATCTGTCACATTTAACAGTGACTAGGAATCAGTCTGCTGCCTGCAAACAGGAAAGGTACCATTTGCCTTGAAATAGGCTGGTGTCCAGAGGAATGAGTGCAGAGGGCAGCAGCAGCACCAATTCCCATGCCCTGCAGGAAGGTGCATGTGTGTGTCCCACACTCCTGCACCCACTGTGCCCATTTCAGCACTGCCACATGGCTTGGGAGTGTCTCTCCACGTGTTGCTTTTCTAGGCTGTGGGGAATGATTGCTTGTGTCTTTCTGAAAGGTACCAAAAGCATGACTAGCAGAGTAGTAAGAGGCAAAAATCATCAGTGACTTCCTAGTGCTGTTCTCTGCTCCTGAAGCAGCTCCTGGTATTTTTTGCTAGAGGCATTGTTCTACCTTCACCTTCCCTGATTTCATGGAGAGGAATTTCCCCAGCAAGAAGAGGACTGAAGGCACTGGAAATGGCTCAGATCTGAAGTTCAGGCTGATTTTTTAGGAATTGTTTAAAATCAAGTTGCTGCTGTGACACAGTCCCTCCCTAACTGTGCTTTTCTCCATCTGCCAGTGTGCAGGCACTTATTTATGGAAGCCATTGCTTCAGAGCTCACTTGTTCTGCCAGGCTGTTCATTTCCATATGTCTCTACTTCTGTACAGCTAGATGCAAAGCTAGTTAGCCATTATGCCTGGTTGCCAACCCACATATGGCTCTGGAGATGGCTTCTGAAGGTTGATGACAGGGCAGTTATAAAGTATTATCTACTGCCAATTGGAAAAAGCTTGGGTGCTTTTTCTCTTTGCTTATACAGATTGTGTTGAATTTATTCTGATGTTACATCATTGTAGGGTAATTGTGTTCTCCTTCCAGAAGCTTTAGCTTCTTATTTTATGGATGGAAGCTATAAAAATAGAGTAGCCCCCAAGCATTCTGCATAAAACATGGTTGTTAGACAGCAGCTGTGTCTAAGGGGCTCTTCCCTTCTGCTCTGCAGTTTCACAAGGCTTCTCCTGGTGTCTCACTTCCATGGGGACTGTCTTCACTGGAAATGAATATTTAACCTTTTAGCTCTGAGATCAGCACAGCAATTTTATGTGGAGCTTGCTGTCCAGTAAAGCAGTGAACTGTGCTCATGTATTGAGGAATTTTTAGTGGGAGCAAGAGTTTCCACCTTGGTGACCTCAGGGTATGGGAGGAAGGAATAATACTTCATGAGCACCCATAGTGTTGGCTCCTTGAGAAGTGGATTGAAACTCCAATTCTGTATGGAGGGCACAAGCCTGGAAGTGAATTCTCAGTAGGTGATTCCTTCTCAGCCAGTGTGTGGCAGGTACAATAAGTCAGGAAGATTCCACAAACACACAAAAAAAGTGCTATGTGCATTGATATTTCACAGTGTTTGATGCAGCTTCTCTCAGCTAGGGCTGCCCCAGTACACCCACACACACAACTTGGAGGTGTGAGGGTGAGGACATTCTCGTGGAAATGCCTTCAGGAAGGGAAGACACATCTGGAGGGTTTAATCAGGAAAGGTTGGTTACCCTCTGCCCACTGGGGGTGAGGTTATCTAAGGGACCTGTATTTGAGGCTGTATTCTCTCTGTTACTCTAGTGGAAAAGAGGCTGGACTTCTGCTGGAATTATGATAGTGGTGTTGTGCTAAACTCTCTGTCTCTCTCAGGAGCTTACAGAAATGCAGTTTTGCTTCTGTAATGTTGCATACAACACATGTTAACTTCAACACAGATCTGGGCAGTCCCATCTCCTCTTTTACTGTTTTTTTTTTCCTGTTACAATTACAATTTCTTTCTGCTGCTGTTGATTTGCATTACATCTGGAGTCATTTTGCTGAGCACTGCTCAAGGGCAGAGGAACTTTTCCTGCCCCAAAGAAGTCAAGGCAGAGGAAGGGTCAGGAAGCAAACTTCCTAACATGAGGCAGCTTGCCTATGATCACCTAGGCTGTGGAGGAGAGCTCAGCTCTCCTGGGTCTTAGCCCCATCCTGTTCTGCCCTGTATCCCTCAGGGGCTTCCAGACCTGTTTTTTGTGTCCTGAACTATAAGAAGTCTTTTATAACCCCTCGGAATACTATCGAGGTAAAGCAGAAGTAGGTGATTACAATGGAATGTCGTGGAAGGAAAACCAAGTACTTCAGGGGATTACTTTTTATACCTTTTCAAATATAAAAGAATTCTCAAATTACCTTAACTAAAGCCCTGCACAGCCTCAGTTATCCAAGTATGCAGGAAAACAATGTTTGAAAACACTCTAGGAAGGAAAAAGAGAGAGGAACTTGGGGATCAAATTTTAATGAGGCAGATGCACATCTTCAACTCTGCTGAGTGCTACTGCAGCACACTTGGAGTCATTGCTGTGCCTAAGGATTCCCTTCCAGAGGCACAGAGCTGCAGCTGGAAGCCTCCAGGAGCCACCAAGCCAAAGGCTCTTGCAAAGCCTCCTTGCTGCTTCCTTCTGTCCTTCTGTTTAGCTGCTGTGGGTCCCAGGGCTCTGTGCCCTCCTGCAGTTCTCCTGGCCAAGAAGGGCTTGTCCTGAAGGGGCCTCTCTCCATGCCAGGCTTTTTGGGAAGGCATATTTATCAGTGCACTTGTCAGCTGGGTGTAAACTCACAGACTGTGTGAAGTTCAAAGGATCCATGCTGATTTTTGCAGCTGAGAAGCTGATCCAGAAGCATCCTAAATCCAGTGGGTTTGGGCCTGCAATCCTCATGTCTGGAGACAGGGAGGCTCTGAGCAGGGAGGGTCTGTGGGGTTGCACTGTGAATTGAGGAGTCTTTCTTCTCCAGCAAGACTTGATGCATTAGGAATTAGTTGTTAGAGAAAGCTTTTGTTCCTCTGCTACAGGTGGGATGAGAGAGAAGCTATGAGAAACGAGAGGAGTCAGGGGTAACTGGACAGGTTGGGAAGAGGTGGAGGACAGTGGTTGTGTCCTCCAGAGGCTGTGGTTCAAGGTCTTTCTTTTTCATGAAAGAAGCCTACCCTGCAGCTCAGTGGCTATTTCACCCTGGAGTGAGCAAAGGAGCTTAATGACAGTCATCTATCAGCTGTGCACATCTTAAGCTTCAAGATGTCTCAGTTCCCAGAGCTCCTTGCCATGACAAGGCTGACAGTGGAGTGACAATGCCCTTCCAGCCCCTCCTGACACGCTGGCCCTGGCCAAGGGCTGTGATAATTATCACTGCAAGCAGGTCCATTAGCAGAGATTTAGTTTGCTAATGGAGCTGCTCCATGAGGAAGTGCAGTGTACAGAAGAGTAGCATCTAAACCAAGGGCTATGAAATTAAAACCATATTGAAACAAGGCTTTAATTTTGTAGAGGAGCAAATTCGAAATTCATGGGGGAAAGTGTCATTTTCCTCTCTTGAATCCCTCTACAATTTCCTTTTTCTCTTCCTATTTGTCATGACTATTTTTCTCACTCAGCTGGAAAGCTTGGCTATTCACAGATGGAAGAGAAGGATCCTTTCCTGGTGTCGTTGGAGAGCTCTCACTCTCAGAAAACATTATGCCATCGAGTCTCAGAGGGGAATTACCCAACCTTGCCCATACCAAGGGACTTTTTGGTACCCTGCTGGGTGGCTCCCAATGTTCAGACAAACTTGAGAAGCCCTTGCAGCAAACTTCAAGTGGATCTTGCCAAGTTCTTCATCCCAGCTTTTAATTTCTACATGGTGGAAGGGTTCAGATTTCTTTCCTGCTGTGATGAACTGGGCTGTCTTGGGCTTATGTGGGACGATGAGGAAGTTGCTTTTGATCCTCTCAGATACTATTTTTTTTCCATGCAAGGCATGTTTCTCTGCATACCTATGTACCTATTTATAGAGAATTCTGTGCAGTTTTTCTTCCTCTTTGTTCACCAGTCATTTCTTCTGGAGTATTGAACTGGTTTAGTAACTTTTCTACCAAACCCAGTAGCCCCCAGTGGTTTCCTATGGAAAGGATTAAAATGAGGGCAAGCACGAGAAAATTAATCAGCTTGAATGCTGACCAAGTCCTTCTCATTTCCCTTTCTCCTTTCATCTCAGATGGACTGTCCACTCACTATTTTCCCAGTCTTTCTTTTGCTGAAACTTTCTTTTACTTTCTTTACTTCTGTCTTTCCCCTGCTTTCACAGTGCTTTGTGTTAGCACCTGTTTCTTGCTTTTTCTCCAGTGTCACCATTTCTCCTTCACTCTCAGTCCCTGGCTGCTTGGCTTCCTTCAGGAGCATCATGTCTGCCACCCATCAGAGTTCTGTCCCACTCCAGGGTTTGGAAAGGACTCAGTTCCTTCATTTCTCTCATAATCATAAATAATAAAGCATTGGGTTTTGAAGGTTTTATAGTGGGGGACAGGACAGGTTTATAGTAGGTTATAATCCTAATTTCTCCAGTTTTAATCTGACTCATGGATTACGTAGGTTCCCTCTTCCCTTCTCTCTCAAAATCCAGTGTCCCCAGAAGCGTGGTTCATGATTGCTAGGGGAAGAAAAGCCAAAGCAGAATTTCCAGTCATTTACAAATCACATCAGGCCTTGTGGAGGCACAGAAATGAGCGATTTATTGCACAGAGACAGACAATTTATTGTTTTGTTAAATGAAAGGTGCACTTAGCCCTGACATTTATGGGGTTTCTGATATTAGAGACCTGACAGCCCCAGGCTACAGCAGCTCTGGAGGCTTTCCTTGATGCCCCCGCGTTCTCATCAAGCGCACTGAGCTGCGTTTGGGGACATGGGACACACTCAACATTCCATTTTCCCTAGCAGTCCCCAGCAGACTGGCTTGGGAAAGCATTATTGAAAACCACTCTTAAATCAAATTCAAGATATTACAGGAGCCCCTATGAGGGTCTGTCAGGATTTCCATTATAAGCACATATTTTTCAGGTTTATAACTCAGCCATAAAATTCTGCAGGACTGTGACGTGGCATAAAATGTCTCAGCCCAGAGCTTTTATTATTATTCCAGAAATATGTGTATTTGGCTATTTTTTAAGTTGCAGAACTTCAGAAACAAAAGCTAGATTATTCTCTCTATATACCCATAAATTAAAATGTATTTTTCCCTAGTGAGTACCTTTCTCTCAACATTGTATTTTATAACAAAACTCATGCTGCTTGGATAACTACAAAAAAACTAGGGCCAAGAAACACACACACACACACACATATATATGTGTATATATATAAAAATATATATATAGTGATCTAGTGTGTGTGTGTTATTATTATATAAAATTATTGGATAGATAGTCATTATATATGATGGGTTATTATCTACAATATGTACTATTGTATAATAATTTATTATTATATTATTATTATCTATATATATATAGTCCATGGGCCAGAATAAAATCCTTGCTGCTTCTGTTTTTGTTCACTGTCTGTGTTAGCAGAGGGGATCATATTCCACACTCCTGCAACACATTAATATCTCCTGATTAGAGGGGAAATAAAACTGGGTTATGTGTCCCATGGAAAATAGCAAGCATTAAAAGAATGCATTACCCTGAACTGAAACAGTTCTGAGCAGTTCTGAGTTTTCCAAATGAAGATTTTTTTTTTTGAGACTTTTGAAAAGTCTTTGGATTTGTATGACCCTTTTTTGAAGAATTAATGCTTAAAATTGTTTAGAAAGAGAAAAAATACATCTGTCTTTCAGAAGCAATTTGAGCTGGTTTTTTTCCAAAATGGTATTTTTGTCAAGTTGTTTCATATTAATAAACCAGATCAGTTTTAGAAAAATAAGGTTTATTTATTTTGGAAAATAAGGTTGCCTTTATTTTCCACAGCTTAGGGTTCATTTCTTAGCCACTGAACTACTTTTTCCTTCCACAAGGCATAAATGTTATTTATATACACAAGACAAATAGAGAGTTTGGTGGTTTTGAACTGGAGGGTGACTCTCTACAATTACTTTGTTTTGGTTTTTTGGTTGTTTTGGTTTTTTTTTTTTTTTTTTTTTTTTTTTTTTTCACATTTTTGGACTTAAATACAAACTTTGTAGTCTCACATAGAGGTAACTATAGGTGTAAAATACACCAGACAGGTGTGTTGTCATCACAATATAAAGCTCTGACTTTATCTCATCTAGATGACAGTGAAAAGCATCCACTTATACCCAAAAAAGGAAGTAAGATTGCAGTGGTTTGGGGGTATGTGAGGTTCATCACAAGGGAGTTTAAATGTTTGGGTGTATTTATACAAGCTAAATGCAGTTTTGTATGCATTGTAGCTATAACTTTAGCATAGTTAAATACCCAAGAGGAGAACAAGTGTGTAAGGTAAAACACAGCAGTGGCATGAGAATGAATGAGTCTGAACTGGCTAGGAATAAATTTACAGTGAGATTAGAAGAAGGTTATTAGCCACTGTAAGTGGTAAGGTGCTCAAGCCCAATAAAAATAATGCAAGATAATTAATGACTTTTAAGTTTATGAGGCAAGTGTGGACTGAATGGCACAGTGTCTTTCAAGAGGCACAATTTGATGGCACAGTTGCTTTTAGTTCTCTGTTTTAAAGCTGAGTGGTGACAGGACAAGAATAAACAACGAAGGAATGTGTACCCACACTCTGCTCACAGACAGCCCAGGTCTGGAATTTGGAGCTTCAGGAGACAGAGATCAAGCTGTGCTTTGCACTTTGGATTGTTTCTTGTTTTTCTGTTTCTCACCTTACCCCTTCTTAATTCAAATTAAATCAGATTCTCATTCTGTTAGCTGAACTGAATAATGCATCACTCAGCTTTTATTGAAATCAACCAGAGTATTCATGCAATGATGATGCTCTTCTTGTGAGTAAACACATCAGAATCAATCTTGTGTGTTCAGCAGGCTTCACCCTAAGAAAGAAAATGAAGCTTTCACTTCATTTCTGTTTTCCTCTTGCCTTTGCCTAGGGCTTGCTATCAGCAATTCATAAGTATGTGTACAGTAGGTGGAAAAAACACATAATGGAATTATTTAATGAAGGCTTTATTACATTTAAACATAAGGGTTCTAGTTTGTGATGGAGACTACTGACTCAAAGCAGTCTGCAAAATTGGCAGCTCAGAGAAAAGATAAAATAACAGTGTCTCCAATTTTGGCTACATTTAAAACCACTTCATTATAGCCCAGAGCTCACCCACACCTGGGCAATATTTTAGTGAAGAGGGAATTTATTCTATGTTTTCCCAGTCTTTCCCTATCCATCTTGCCTTCCAACTCTCATTGTTTCTGGTGAGATATTCAGACCTACACATCTTTTTGGATTACCAGTATTCACAGGATAATGTCTCATTTTGTCTGTCACCATTGTTGCATCCCTCCCATTAGTTATGAATTCTTTTCTACTCTGCTTTGTACAAGTACAGCTTGTTACCTCCTTCTCTGTAATCTTTCCAATTTTGCTCTTACTTGACTTTCTTTCCCATACACTGTTCTGTCTTTCTGAGACTAAAATCTTAATAATGGTGTTATGCTCTGTACAGTTCTGTGTATCTTGAAATATAAGATTAAGACTAATAATAAACCTTTTTACATCTCATTTTAAAACCGTGAATGTCAGAAAGAAAGGAAGTTTAATCATAGAAATGACAGGAAAACTTTGTTTTGACAGCTCTATATTGGGACTGTGTTGTGGGGTTTTTTTTTGTTTTGGTTTGGTTCTTTTTTTGTTTTTTGTTTTTTGTTTTTTTTGCTTTGCCTCCCAGCTGGGATAAGCATAGATTTAATTTGTGGCATTTTATTTTGGTCATGGAAAACTGCAAATTGGTTTGGAACTGTGCTTTCTCAAGGACCATGGCAGAGCTAAATGGTGGTCAGCCAAGAATTGAGTGAAACACACTTGTAGTAGGGTTAATTTGCAGAAAATTATGATAAATAAATGATCTGTAAAGTGAGCAGGCTTTTGGCCCTTTCTCTGTGCAGTCTAACATGATGCACATTTTCTGTGCTCTCTGTCCCCTCCACACAAGTTAGGAAGTCTTCTTCTACAGGGCAGAATCATGTCCAAGATTTTGGGTGTTTTTATGTACATTGTGGTTTAGCCCAGTTTGCCTGGTGATTTTTGTGAAAACCTCAAGGGTTGTTTGCGTATTGTTTGGCCTTCCTTGGAGCAGGTTTCAGCTTGACTGCCAGTCTTTACCTTGGCTGCTGCATGAATGGGATTAAAAATAACTGATGTAAAACATGCGAGGAAGCTCCTTCTGCCTGACAGAGCTGGCCACTGATCAGAACTTTAACATTTGAATAGAGAGCAAGATTATACCTTCCAAACAAAGCTGCAAAATGCACTTGGCATATTTCATCTAGAAGTAAACTCAAGCAAGTTAGTTTTGTATACATCCATAATTTTTACTTTATTTCCTGGAAGGTGTACTGTGGAATGTCAGGTGGATCATATGATAACATATCTTCTTCTGACAGAATATATATTGTAAAATAAAATATAAAAGCTTTTGAAGATACTCCTTAGTGCCTGTTTCATTGCAACACAGACCAGGAGATGCTCTCAAAAAAAGAAATAAGGTGTGCCAGTTTTCTTTAAGTAATAGATGCTCTTAATGCTTGTTAATACTGCAAAATTTCACACAAAAGAAACTGATACTACCACTATGTATTTTATTATGATATGATGTCACATTGTGATTACAGGATGTCGTAACAATTTAAAATAATGTACAGTTCCTTAAGGAAAGGGAGAGAAATTTTAAGAGAAAAGTTAAAAGACCTTTTTTAATGCATGCGCATGCTTGGATTTGTATTGGCAGCAAAGTATTAAGGCTCTTGGTGTTTTGCCCAGCAAAAAAAAAAAGACAGAAACTATATGTGGTATTCTTGAATTATTTTCTTGTTGAGGTCCAATGTTGTGTTGCTTCCTGTGATGAACATATCTAAAGTGGGAATTCACAAAATGAGAAGCAGAAAAGCAGAAGCATTGCAGGGAATATTGCAGGAGTGCCCAGGGCCTGTCTCCTGCTCATGCAGAGCAGGAATTCTGCTGCAGCAGGTGGGTGGGGGCTTGTAGCTGAAGAGTGAAGCTTGGGAAGTCACCTGGCACTTTCACTGCAGGTAACCTGGGAGGGTTTTTCATTTCACAGCCAGTTTGTGTGCAAGATCTGTCAGGAGCTGCCTTCTGCTTCCACATGGTGTCCATGAACTGATGGCCTTGCTCTCCATCTGGGCTGCACACAGGAAAACAGGCACAGTTTTTAATCTTGAGTTTTTGCCCCAGAACAAATTAATGTGAAGAAAAGATCACTTACATTTTAAAACAGTAGACAGCAAAATGCCACTGATTCCTAAGCTTAAACCTTCCTTAGCCTAACATGCCTTCTTCAGTGGCACCTGCACCCAGTGTCAGTTCAGAAGAAAATTATTCAAATGGGACTCTGTCTTTATGGTAAAAGAAAAGATACAAGGCTAGAAAGGGCTGGATTTTGTTCCTGGCTGATTCATAGAATTTTTTATTTCTTTTTTTTAATGAGGTTTAGACACGTGAGTTGAACTCTTTTCAGCAAATGGGCTTGCACCCTTAATGAAGCAAAGCATTTGGAGGATTTAGTGAAAGGCACTACACACATGCCAAGTGTTACTGCTCAGCTGCTTCTAATTGAATTTCATAAGATCATGTATTCCAGACCTGTCACAGGTTTGTTTATTTATATCAGCCTGAAGTGCAGGAGTCAGATTCCAATTTCCAGACACAGCACTCACCTTGGTTTCCTGAGAGTGTGCAAATTGATAAATACAACTGTATGTTACAGCTTTCTTGGCTTGCACCAACAGGGTGGTTATGGGAGCTCCCTTTTAGGTAAACTTTTTAGATGGAGGTGGTTTATGTTAACCAGCTTTGCTGGGCACTCACAGGGTGTGTAGCAGGTACATGCAGGGTTTTATCAAATCAGAGCTGGCAGGTGGCAAATCTGAGGTGTGACAATGCCTGTCCCAATACATGTGGAATATGCATTAAAGTCAGGATGAAATCTTCGTGTTGAATACACCACGTAGCCAGTTTTCTCAAGTCACATGGGCATACTTCTATTTCCACCTCAACCATTTAAAAAAATTCATTACTTCTCTGTTTATACCAGGAGGAACATAACTTGGCAAAGTCAAAAGTGTTTGAGCCAGTTAAAATAGTCACAAATACCACGAGTAAGAATGATTAGGAATACAGATACGTGTCTGTGCACTCGCACTGTGTAATTCAAATCTTTGGTTTTCCAGATTCAGTTGACACGAGACATCACATCATTTATGGCCCGTAGTTGGTTTATGAAGCCAAAACTTATCAGAAATGGATAGCAGAGACTTACAAGTAGTCTTCTTTTTATAATTGATAACATGGGCTTTCACTGCCCTGAACAGAGATGGCTAATGGCATTTTGAGCCCATCAGCAATTGGAGATTGTTAAAAACAGCAGGTATTTTAACCTCAGCAGATCTGTAACACACTACTTTTTCTAATGTTTCTAATAGTCAGGTTCAATAACAGAAAAAAACAACTCTGTAGGTGTTTTCTGTACAGTTTCTAAAACACAATCCCTGGCTTATTGCCAAGTACTTCCTGTGATGCTTTAGGAAGAAAGAAAAAAAAACCCAAACAAACAAGTTAAAACCCAAAGGAAAGCCAGCCCTTCGTGTGGAACATCAGCAATCTCCAGAAGAGTCACACTTTTTGCTAAGCCATATAATAAGTCAGGTAATTCTGCCTCAAGGGTGCTAATGTACTTGGGTACCATATGGAGCTGGATGGCTCTTCTCTTCATTCTAATTAGCAGTCTGAGGAAAACTTCCTCTGAATGTTTACATACCCAGAGCTTTTCCCATTCCAGCAAACAGATTTTCCTGGCCAGCTACAATCTTTTGAAAGTGTCTGGGCTTAAGCATGGTGATCTAATAGAAGGACTGGAACATAAGAGCCCAGGTAAATGTTATGTAATTGAATCTGTCTCTACATTCTGATGTCTGACTGCAGAGTACATTCCTTTTTTCATCCATCACCTTGCTGATGCTCATTTACCTTGGCATTTGGAAAGGCTTCTTCTCAGATAACATCACAATTAAAGAATGAGTTCTGAAATTGAGCTAGCCTTAGTGGAAACTGGTAAAAGGCATGTAAAACCATTTCATTTATTAGGACAGCATGCCATTTACAAGGAAAACTATAGATGGCTTTCCAAAGCTGCCATGTCTCATTAGGTTCAGCGTGGTTCAGACTGCAGTCTCTTGGCTCGTATTGTCATAGAGGCTTGAGCTGAAATTGCAGCCCATAATACTAGTCCCCACAGGGACTAATTTATGTTTTCTGCAGTAACAAGCTGTATTAATATGGCCCAAATGTGTCAATATTGGCCATTGGTGTGTGTAGGTGATGCTAGTGTGTGTGACACTTCTGTAAGATAGTTGTTGGAGTATCAACAAAGTTTTAGTGCCTAAATAGCTCAGACTTCTGTGAAAACCTCAGCCTGGAGTAAGAGAAAATGTGGTGTTCTCAAATGTTGCCCTATTGCCTTGGTGCAGCCAGTTATTTCAGTGTTCAGTTTTATTTCGAGCAGACTTCGGTAGGAAAACCTTGACTGGAAATGGGAGAGTTATTTTTGTCATGCTTTGAGCTCAGTGTAAGTTGAATAACAACTGATCACCTCCAGGGATGGTTTAATTCATAGATCTTTACTCATTGCCCATGAAGAAATGAATCATTTAGAAAACACAATGTTTGCTAACTGCTGGTTTGTTTTAAAAACACACTAAATATTTAAATAGTAGACTCAGCACTGGTGATAGCCTTGCTTTGAGAAGGAGGTTGGAGTAGTGACCTTGGGAGGTCCTTCTGACATTTCTGTGTCTGTTCACAGCTCTTCCCAGAGAACATGTGGGCTGGTGTAAGTTGTCCAACTTCTGTATTCCAAGCCCAGGTAATGCCCAGTAACAACCAAAGTAACATTCTGTACAGGGTTTTTCTAAGTGTTGGGTCTTTGTTGATTGTGACTTGCAACAGGCATTACCCTCTACTTCTATTATAAATGTAGTTATTTGAGATGAACTAAAGAAAGGTGACAAGGTGGAGTTCCAGGCTGAGTAATTCTGACCATTTAGTAAAGAGCAAGCAAATACTTCTGTGAGGAGCACCATTAGAAATAAAGATTAGAGATTTCCAATTCATGGAGATGGTGAGGCACATTGTCAGAACTACAAAATAAAGTCTAAAAAGTACTCCTGTACTTTCATGCCTCATGCTGGCCCTGCACACTGAACTGCTACTATTGCTTTACCTTTGTCTGGCAGCAGCCATGTGTAGAGCACAAATCTCAAAGTGAAAATTAGGAAAGGAGCAAGTGTGAGGTGAGGAACACTGAAAACCTTTAAAGGGCTGAATATCCAGAGTTTCAAAGGAAATGTGATTTGCTTGGTAGCAGATGGAATTCCAAGGACCAGCTCATAACACTTCTACTCATACATGTGCAGTGTGTCCTAACCTGGCTGTTAGTGGTTTTGCCCCAATGGCAAATGGGGGTGCAAATCCACAATTCTTTAGCAATTTTGCCATTGTTCAACTTCTGCAGAAACAGTGCCAGCTCCCAAGCAAGATGCCCTCCAGTTTCTTCTCCTGCCTCCTCCATTGACTGTCCAACCTCTCCAGCAGAGACAGAACACAGGGAAAGTAACCTCCCCCATCTGTACTTGTGGCACTGTGATTGCAGATCCCTCCTCCACTGTGTACAAAGGCAGGATGGCATTGCAAAGGGTGGATAAAGAGCCCTCAAGCCATGCAGAGCCAGTTAAGTACAGGTCATAAGCCATTCCAGATGTACTTGAACAGATAATGGCCATAAACAGATTTTTCTGAATTCTCCTAACTAATAACTAGTGGGATCTGTGAGACAGGAAAGCCAGTCCCTTGCAGTGGAGCACCAGTAAATTCTCTGCTGCCTCAATTGTCTTCTGCCTATACTTGACAAAAAACACATGTGCACATTTATTTCAGCTTTAGAAAGAAACATTTACTTGGGGAGTCAGAGGAGCATTTGTGAACTCCCAAAGGTTCATGTGCTGCTGGCCAGCGACCCCAGGTGGAAGGTGGCACTTTAGGAGGAGCTAAAGCAGTGGGATGTTTGGACACTGAGAGGAGTTTGAATTGTAGCAAAGACTGGGAGCCTTCTGGGGAGAACTGAGCAAAGAATTCAATGTATAACCTATTAGATTAGGGGCTTTTTTCCCCCAGCCTTGTGAATTAAGAAAAATAAGCAAATTCTGTGCAGCTGTGGTGTTTTCATCACTGTGATGCTGCACCTCCACATGCAGAGAAAGCCTGGAGCTCCTCTTTGCTCCAGGCAACTCTCTAGGGCTTAGGGGTTTGGAATGAATGTTCATGGGGCTGTACTGTGGGAGGGGCTTGGCTGCTGGAAAATCTGCTGGAATATTCATCCCGTGCTGGGCAGTGCATAAATGTCAGGTTTTTTCACCCCATGGCACTGAAGGCTGTTAGACTGCTCATATTTCAAAAGTGGTGGTTGCTTTTGGTCAGAGTCCTCGACTCTTTAGGCAGACAGGGGTCTCTGTAAGATAGCAAACCTTAAATCATCCTCTTCCATCTGCTTTTTCAGGCAGTTCAGCAATGGCTGCTGCAGACATGTTCACAAAATAGCTATTTCCCATTTAATTTTATTCACCCCATCCTTGTAAACATATCTGAACAGAGGGAAGAATCTGTCCTGTCGTTTGCATTTATTTTGTGAGTTTTAATTTACTTTCTGCTGGCATTCAGGTCACCAAAACAGTGTTATGTTTCTTGTTCTATTTTTCATCATATAAAAATAAATGTCAGGATAATCATTTGAATAATCTTTCTTTTTTTTTTTTTTATCCTGAAAGGCTAGTTACTTTCCTTTCTCTAGTCTCCTGTGTGTCTTCTTTCTATTTAATGTAACCTTTCATAGATTAAAAAGGCAATGATGTTAATAGAATTGCATAATTGTCAGGAGATAATGTTCTCACAGTGAAATATTGCTATTGAGGCTTAGCTAAGGCATTTAGAGCAAACAAGCATGCAGATACAAAACAAAGATGTTTATTTTCTAAGTGACACATCTTTGCCATCACTTGTGTATAAATCCTCAGATTTCTCATTCAGCCTCTGTGGGACTGGGACTGCAACATTCCCAGAGCAGCTCTTCCTGCTGGGAGGTGGGATGGCTCACATCCTCAGTCATGACCAGAAAGGAGCAGGAATTTCAGAATTCCAACCCAGATCCAGCCTTCCCAGAGATCCAAGCATGTCTGGGGGCTTGGTTATAGTGGCCACCTTGTATTTTAATTCCATATCAGTTCAACCTGTGCCAGTGCAATTACACAGGTGGGGAGAAAAGGGTAAAATATGAGCAAATGGACTCACACCTCATCACTGCAAAAAACCTCCTTCCTACAAGGTTAGGAAGGTGTTTGGGGCAGAGGCCAATCACTGCCAACCTAATTTCTGAAGGTTAAGTGCAGAGTGTTAGTGGATGATGGAAGTGAATTGTACAGTGTTTATGAAAATATTTTGCTAAATATTTGGATATTGGTAGCAACAGAGGAAGGTCTGTTTGGAACTGAGCAGAGGACAGATGGCATGGAGCAGTGTGGTCTGTAAGGAGAGGGAGCAGAAGAGGCTAAAGGCTGTACATTTGTGGAAAGCCAAGGCCCAGCATGTTCTTTTCAGCAATAAGAAAAATAAGCCATGTATTGTCTCTGAAAATGCTTTTGAAAGCACTCCTAGATTTCTCCTTTCTGGATCAAAGTATGCTGAGTATGTAGCTGAGAAGCAGTTCAAGTTACTGCCACTATCTAAGCAACAATTTAACATATAAAAGTTTATGTTTTATATAAAGATATCTTTAATATTGCAGAAATATTAATCTCAGAATCTGCAAAAGTCTGAGAAAAACTGCTTTAGTTTCTTGTTGGCAGTTTCATGAGTGAAGCCATGAAATGAACCTTGAAGTGGTTAATGGGCATCTTTTATTGTACCTTCTGTGGTTGTGTTTGAGACGCTGTGCCCAAATGACATTAAGAAATTGGAGCTGGAAATCCATCTCAAATGCAAGTTTCCAGGTGGATGTGTGTGTAATAGAAGAGATGATGCCAAGTGCAAGGGTTGTCCCTCCACCTTCTATTAGGGGGATTCTGAATTTCAGACAAAGCCAAACAATAATAATATAAGGTTGCGTGAAGGTTAATGTTGTTTAGGCAGATGGTGAACTGCAGATTCAACCTGTTGTCACAATAATGAATGTGTTTGAAAAGATGTTCCTGTGGCAAATGGGAGAAAAATGAAACAGAATATGCACATGCTTGCACACACAGACTTGGCATTGCTGCCTGCCACTCATATCCAAACCTATACATATATGTACATTTTAGGGATTCTGTATTGATCCTTTGCCACAAATCAATATGAAAAGTAGGACTACAGATTCAAAAGCATGCACTTTTAATACTGATGCCATAATTTTGCCTGACAGCAATAACAGAAGCATTTGATCTGAGTCAGGTGAAATTTTATATCCCTATTAAATGTAATTCCCCCCCTCTTCTCCACCATGTCCATTTTTTACCCTTCTCTCTTTTCCCATTTTACAGCCTTATAGCAAAGTAGCCCACAAAAGAAGTGTTTTACAGGGGCCTGGAGTGCTCAGCCAAGTGTTTCTCCAGTGTTTTGAAACTGTGGTTCTTTCTCCTCAGAAGCCCTGGTAGAATATGGAGTGGCTTTTTGATGAAGCTGTATCTCCCCATTCAGTCAGGTATTTAGCTAAAATAGTATAGACCCAAAGCTTTATGTTTTACTGTAAATCCCTTTGAAAATAGGTAAGCAAATCCCCTCTAGTTGCAGAAAAATCCTTTGGAGTCAAAGCATCTGTGGGGATTTGTTCAAGCTAAATAAAAATAATATGGGAGGTCAGCTGTAGCAGGGGTGATAAATCATTTTATGAGGGACACAGCTTTCAAAAAGGATTCCTGGCCAGCCATACTTGCTAAGTAGTCATCCAAATTATCTGAGCTTGTTGCCAACACCTGGTTCAGGACCCTTGTACACAAGATTAATATAAATGGGCAGGAAGGGGCATAGCCCACTGCTGCAGAATTGATTCTGTACCTGGAATCAAAAGGAGATTTAGGATGCTTGCAGCTTTTGCAGGCTGTATCAGTTACACATGTCCCTGTAATACTTCTATTTTTCTGCAACTTTTACTCAGAATGAAAGACTTGGGGACATCATTACTGAAAGTTTAGGACTCATGTAGAAAATTCCTTTTGTATTTGTGCAAACCCACCAATCCCTAGCTGACGAAAAATGCATTTGCTGTAGAAAGAGGCAAAGAAGAGATACAGAGGAAGCCAAAACTCTTAATATAGCCTTTGCAAGGATTGCAACTTTATCAGGCTAGGTTATGTGTGTGCTGCAGAAGGAATTCTCCATTTGGACTTTTAACAGGCCTTAATCTTTTTTTAGAATTTTTTGCAATAATTCAGTGTAAAAATTAAAAATACTTTGCCCTTCCTCCAAAAGCCATTAAAAAAGCCTTACTTTTCCACCCTTCTTTCTGCCCCTGAGGAGTTGTCATTTTCCATCAATTCCATTTTCTCCAAACTGTGTATTCAGCTCTTTTTAAATATTCAATTTCCCATTATATTTTTAACCTTACTGTGATCATCTTTTGCCTAATTACTTACCTGATTGGTTTCAGCTGTATCCTGAGGGGGAATGCCAGACTAAAACCAGCAGTGTCACTAGATAATGTCTGGAAATTGGGAAGCTAGACATAGTTAACAGGGATCCAGCAAGCTCCTTTGGAGAATGACAGTCACCAGAACCAGTGAAGGCTTGAAAATGGGAATGATAATAATAATAACAATAACAATAATAATAATAATAAAAAATATTTATATATTCTATGTACTGTTATGTATATTATATATAACATATACTATATAATGTATTTTTATTCTTATTATTGTTGTTGTTGTTGTTATATCATGTATTACTTTTTCATGGCATCAACATTCTATGTGTAATCCTACTTGCAGAAAAAAATTTGAGCTTTGTCCTCAGAATCTCAGGACACATGAATGTGTGCTGTGTTTGTTTGTGCCAAAAGGTGGTACTGACCAGGTGTTGTGCTGGCAGCTGTGAACCTTCAGTAGGGAACCTGGACCCTGTGTAACCCAAAAAACACCTTTTAGATGAAAGTTTCTTGTCTTATCCCCTCCATTGTGGCAGAAAAAAATAGGCTGGAATAAATAGAAATAGCAATAGTTATGTTTAAACTCTCGACTGTCTACTCTCCAGCTGCAAATATTTACTTCCAGTGCAATCCAAATGTTCAGTGAATTGGAGAATCAAAGGTGTGTTAGCTGTGTAGACACAACTGCTTAATTTCAGAGAGCAGAGTAAACAATCTGGAATGAAATTTTGGGGAAGGAAGAAAGTATTTGAATTGATCAGCCTCATTAGCAGACTGCTGCAATAACCCTTTTTCCTCTGAAATCTTTGCTGTGTAATTAATCACACCTTGTGAGAGGGGAGTGCTGCTAGTTATACAGGTACAGCTGTGACAAGCAAGATATGTTTTGGCTCTCATGCATTTCCAGGGGTAGACACCATGGAGGCAGGGACAGAAAGAATGGCAGAGATGTTTCCAGCTTCCTCAAGTACTCCTGGCATTGCTCTCTGGCAGTGTGTACTCTTTGCTCCCCAGCAGTGTGGAATTCTCTGAGAAACCTTTCGTTTCTGTCTGTCTGTTGGAAAACTGCAGGTCACAGGCATCAAGATCAGTTTCAGATCCATGTTTTCAGGCACAGCATCAATTAACAGGGACTGACTTTTAGGCTGATGGATAAAAAATGAGTATGATACAAAGGTCACCCAGTGAAGGATGACACAAATCTGGCCCAGTGCTGGAAAAACAGTCCTTGGCATGGGGGTTTTGGTCTTTCTCCCAGGTGACACAGCTGCACACCTCTGCAGGAATGCTGCCCTGCAGGGGTCACACCTGGAGCAGCAGTCCTGCATGGGCTTCCCTGGCCCTTGATGAGGGCTGTAGTGCTGCCTCTCACCAAATCAGTGGATGCTTGTTGGATCCAGATGTTATAGGTGCATATTATGTGATTGGCTCTTTGCAAATATTAAAATGAATATTCTATGTGTTGTGTTGGAAAGTTATGCTGTATTAATCTCGTTTAAGTAGTGTGGTAAATATAGTTTTTAGGCTATAGCATAATATTAAAATAGAAACTCTATAGCATCATATTAACATAGAAACTCTATAGCATAATATTAAAATAGAAACTATGTGATGTTAAGATACTTTTTTGTACCTAGCTCAAGGAATGGATAAGATAATCAAGAAATTCTTTGCATACAGATAACAGCAACAAGACACCAAAATCCAGAGAATTATTGCCTCCTTATCAGGACTGTTCAGACTTCTTCCAGACTTCTAGGAACCAAGAAATTGATTTACAAGATTAAGTAGGGGGGGTGCAGAAACTAAGCAGAAGACATCCTTTGTTTGAAAAAGAATGTTTGCATCATGTATGACATAGATGAATATGCAACAGGCTATTGCTTTTAAGGGTTAATCCTTTGTTAGCCAGGTGTGCTTTTGTGGCAGAGTGCCCAAGAGCATCTGGACATCAGTAATTCTTTGCTTTTTATTGTCCTAACTCTGATTGTTCAAATTTTTGTTGCTCTAATTTTTATTACTATTTTTATAACGATTTTATTACTATTAAACTTCTAAAATTTTTAAACAGCTGCCATTTTTCACACAGACATTCCTGTAAAAGCTTGCTCTTTGTGCAAGCTTTTGCAGGAAGTTTGAGTTTACATGAGTTTATAAGATTTTATTTGCCTTGTGCCTGGTGCTTGGCTTCCAAATACTCTTTTTTTGCAGGGATGCCCAGTGCAGATGTGTCTTCCCCAGTAATACAGATTTTGGGAGGGGCTGCACTCACTTCTAAATGCAGCTTTGTCTCAGCTCAGCCAGCACAGCTTTGTTTGGGTTGGTGTGTGACAAAGGGAAGAACAAAAGCCTCGAGTTGTAACGCATTTTATTCCCCACCAAAACAAAGAGGAGAGAGAGAGAGAACAGGGCTGTTATGGAGATTATCATCATTCTTTTGAGGCACGCTGGTATTTTCCCAAGGAGGCAATGACATTTCTTAATTACTCTCTTCATGGGTAGCCATGTGTAGAGATTACTGGGGGCTCAGCAGGGCACTGTTCAGCGCAGCCTCGGAGGAGGATATTGCTGACAGTACAGGCTGCACCATGCACTGCTCCTCTCCTTCCCTCACTCTTCATTACACCAGCTAATTACTGCAGCTCCTGCTGCCTGAGCAGCGTGCCTTAGCCCCTCTCCCCCAGCAGCCCTTGGCTGGCAGGGTAATTTGCAGGAGCAGGGCTGCTCCAGAGCTGCTGTCATCCTCCTGTCAGGCTTGGCTGCCAGACCAGCAGCCTCCGAGTGGGAGGCGAGCTGTGCTCTGAGCTGGGAAAGGACGTGAGCATCAAATAATGCTGGGGACTCCTTAGAGCTGCCATGTCCCAAAGGAACATCTTCAAAGAATTTGCCTTAAAATGCACATAGCATGTTTGGGTTCGTTTCTGCTCTTGGATGTTCCTCTCCACGTCCACAGTAGAAAAAGAACAGGCAATTTTTTTTCAACTTACTACCTCAGTTTCATTTCCAAGGAGAAAAGTTTGAACATGCTCGTGGGAAATGGAAAGATAGAAACTTCCACAGATACAGGAGGGTTTGATCTGCAGCCTTGGAAGGAGCTTGGATTGATGTAACAATACACAGACATTAAGTAGAAAAATCATAAACTAATGTTTCTATAGTTGTAAGTAAGAATATGCCTTAAGCAAGTGAGAAACTGTATTGATAAAATAGTGAAGGGTTTATAATATAGGGGTGTGGTTATACAGAGTAGCCAGTGCAAGTGTTACAGATAGCCTTTTATTCAATTATGTGTATATTTGTCTCTAAAACACTGAAGTGTTTTCACCTTAGATAATATATAATTATATATTATCTAATCAGCAAGAAATTCATCTTTGTATCTTTGAAAAACCTCACTTCCCTCCCTCCCTCCCTGTCCCACAGATACATATTTCTGTAGCTGTGTGTGGTTAGAGAGCATGAAAATAAATCCCACTGCTCTCTAGCAGTGAATTCACATTTTGATTCCACTGACAGCACACTGTGATGCTATCGTGAGATATTAAACTTCCAGTTGATAAGAAGTCTGAACACTAGTATCAGCTCTGTGTGAAATATGGTTGATTCTGGGTGTACACCAGAAAAACTGAAAATAGACTTGCTTAGAGCCACGGCCTTAACAGCTTGATAGTTGTAGACACAAAACCAGAGTCTTAAGAACTTGGCAGCTGTGACTTCCACCATCAGAGTCTATCAGACATTCTATTAATAGAAAACAACCCATTTTGAATATATGTAAAAAGGCAAGTCAGTCTTCTTGGTTTAAACAAACTAAAGTTGGGGTGTTTTTGTAACAGATTTGTAAACAAAATGTCCATAGGTTTTAAGTACACAAATATTTACATAACTGGGTGTAATTATATATATATATATGCACTTACAAACTGAGCATAAAATGAGAAAAATGGTTTCTTGAATGTATTCCCTGCTTAGAACCGTGTTTAAGTAGCCTATGATCCTTTGCTGAAGGTAGTCTTGTAAATCAGGGGTGCAAAATTTGCTTTGCAATTAAGTGATGAGTCTCTGTCCTGCTGTTCTTGAAGATGGGAATGGTGTCCCAGCTGTCCCCTTTGGAGTCCAGGACATGTCCCTGTTTCCTCATGTATTGAGCTGCTGCATTCAGGGCTCAATCAGATCTATTAAACACAGGCAGATGACATTTGATATATTCAGTGTATCCTGGGTACAGTTTTGCAGGCCTGCCAGATTTCTTGTTACTGGCCTAGAGACTGTGACTCTAAATAAAGATTGTCCTGGTTTTTGGCTGTTCTAGGAGGCAGCCTTGTCCCAGTCCCTGTACCCTGTGCATTTACTGTTCACATTTATCAATGAATGATCTATCAGAGATGTACATTTTAAGGCATTTTTGTTAAAGCTGTGTTCTGGAAGGGATGGCATGTCTAACAGAAGAAAGAGCTGGGAATAAGAAGTCATTGCTGGCCTGGAAGCTGAGGTGTTAGAGAGTTAACTGCCCTTACACTTGCCTGAGGCTCCAGTCAGCAGACTTGGTGGTAATGAGTGATTTCATGGGGCCTATTGCTTAATTCCAAAACATGGAGCTATTTAAACAGCTCTGCAGTTCATTACAAAGTTAAATGTGTTTTGCCATTTAAATGGACAGAGGTGACTGTGAAATTTAAGTGTTTCTATTTATTTCAACTAAATATGCTGTATGTAGCAAGATGAAGGAACATTGAATAATTGAAGCTCAGGATTCATCTTGGTCAGTGTTTATTTGGTGCCTGGGCTTTTTTTAGCTCACAATTTTGTTCTGTTTGGTTTGGTTTTAATCTGATGCCATGAGGAGAGCAGTAGTCAGGCAAGAAGAGTACAGCCTTATTTCTTAATGTAAAAATTTGGAGCAGTACCTCTATTTGAAGAAGAGTTTGAATAGTAAAGTGTTAGAGGAACTAAAAAATAAAGAGACAAATAAGTTTACAATTTAATTCATAATTGAAATCCCTTGAAAATAGTATATATGTCTCCTATTAAATACTGTTGAGTCAGCGAGCATGCTGTGAATGCATACTAAAAAGTTACTAAAAAGTAAAGTTACAAAGAGTTACTAATGTTACTAAAAAGGAAACTACAGTGTAAATCAAAACCAAGGATCCCATTACTTGTTATTTACTTGCTGTAGAGGCCGTTTTGCAGAATGTGCAGTCGGTCTCAGAGGGGTTTTCCATAAAGCTGCTCTTTTCATCTTTTCTTTTCAAAAGTGCAGGAATGAAGCCCTAGGACTGCTCAGTTGTGTGTCTGTGTGTGCATGCCAGAGTATGTGAGACTGGAGAGCTGCACCAAGGCGTTCAAAGCTGTGCAGGTTCCCAAAGATTCCAGGAGGTGTCAGGAAAGGGAACTCAAGCTGTGGCCTGTAGCTCTCTTGCTCCTGTTTAGTCAACAGAGATGATAATTCCAGAGGGGCAGGAAGAAAACAGAGCTCTGAGCAATGCCTGTCCCTTCTGGCTTTGAGGAGAGCAAAGAGACAGAAATCACTTTAAGATATTGTCAGTGAGTGGCCTGCTGAGTCAAGAGAATGCAGAGAACCCTGAGGAATCAGCCATGATCTCCCCAGGCTGGGAATGGCACTCAAAATGGCCCAAACATTCCTGTGTGGAAGAGGTGATCTGGTTGGATGCCATAAATGTGAGGACGGGCATTTTGCAGCTTGTGTGATCTCTTTGGGGCATGCTGAGGGTGAATGCCTGAGATCCCTTGACCATGGGGGATGGTGAGAGCATAGGAGTGATGTTTTTGTCAAAACATCATCACCACTGGCAGATTTTCCCATGCAGAGCACTCCAGGGAACATCTGTCCTCTTGAACCCAAGTTCTGGTGGCCAAACTGGTTCTGGACAGAGAAAGTTAAATTGGCATGCACGTTGATGTTTAAAAGGGCTATCTCATCTTTCCAGTGCAGTTTTTGGTTTGTATTTTGATTGCTTAGTTTTGCTGTAGTTCATGAATTAATTAATTATATCCAGGGAAAAGAAACTACCCTACGGTAGAACAGAGAAAATGTGGCACATTAGCAAAAATGAGCAGAGCCAGAAAGGACATGAGAATGGAAACTGAGGGTTTATTTTTGTGGTGTGTACTAGGTCTCCTAACTTAGTTAAGTCTTTCAGGCTGAGCAAAGAGTGAAATTTCCTGTTCCCTCCCCTATTTCAAGTCATTTTGCAGTGCTGCTAATGGAAGTAAAAGGATCTCACTCAGCACTTTAGAAAGTGAAGCTCTGCATCCTTTCCCTTTCTCAAGCATTTTCTAGCCTAAACTCTTGATGACTCTTCATCCTACTGCCTTTAAAGACTTTGGCCAGAGTAGCTTCGTGAGAAGGTCCCTGGGGTGAGAAGGTGCCAGGGCTTTGGAGCCCATGCCAGCAGGGTCAGTGTGAGTGCTCTGCAGCACAACCTTGGGGTTTTGATGGAGAAGCAGAGACCTGGCCATAATCTTCCTTTCTGTTCTAGTACACTGTCTTTCCCCAGATTACAGCATGAAATACCTATTAATTTTGTCAGAATTATCATAATCCTCATATGCATCCTACTCACCACAAGCATGAGGCTATAAAATCATTATTTATTTTTTATTTCTCTTTTTTATTTAATTGTTGCACAGTGATTGATTTTAATTGAGGCACACTGGACACAAAGGAATGCCAATGAGGTACTTTCCTTTAAAAATCTGCATGCCACCAGCATCTCCACTCCATGCTGACTGGCAGTACTGCCTTTCCTCAGGATTCCATGTGCCTTCAAGTGGTGTTTTTGTATCATTACTTTGCAATGCCATGGGAGTGATCACATGTCAGAACAGATAAAACCCCAAATCACATCTGTGGATATTATGCAAAGAATAAACTGTGTGTTCCTTCTCTTTCGCTGTCTCATGTCGACGCTCTCCAGGTCTGTGCAGATGTGTGTGTTTTAATATACAGCTCTGTGCTGATGAATGCCACCTGTGTGGGGGTGGTACAACCGTGCTGCAGAACACCCTCTTCTGCATTGCTGCCAGAAAGGAGGGGGAAGATTCCAGGCTCATGGAATCCCAGGATGGGTCAGGCTGGAAGGGACCACAGTGGCTCATCTGGTCCCACCTCCTGCTCCAGCAGGGTTATCCCAGAGCACAGGATTGTGTCCAGATGGCCCTTCCCGTGAGGAAGTACCACACCCTCTCTGGTCTCTGTTTCAGGGCTCAGTCACTGCACAGGAAAAGTTCTTCCTCCTGTCCAGGTGGAAGTTCCTGAACATCAGTCCCTGCCCATTCCTGGTGTGCCATTGCTGGGTCCCCCAGGGCAGAGCCTGGGCCCTGCTCTGCCCCTCCCTGCACACAGGGACACCCAGGGATGAGGGCTCCTCTCAGCTGGGGCTCCTCTCCAGACTGAACTGCCCCAGCTCCCCCAGCCTTTCCCCAGCAGGGAGATGCTCCAGTCAAAGTTGCCACCACAGCCTCATCTTCTGGGTTGCCTCACCTGCTGGGAGGTCATGAAAAGTCTCCATTTTCCTTCAGAGCCTTTTTGGGACAGCACTGGCAGGAGCAGAATTAAGGATTTCTTGTGTTTGCTGGGTTCAGTTTTGTCAAGTGCCTGTGTTTGGTGTAGTTCCACAAGGAATGCAAGCGGTCTGCTACATGGGTACCAATTAATGCAGAATTAGACAAACCCAATGGAGTATTAAACAGCTATGTTTGCTCCTTTTTTCTGTATTTTTATTTTAATTTAATGAGGCCTAATATTCTCAGCTAGCCTGGTGCACAAGACCTTCAGCTAAAACTGTCAGCTAATGAGGATTTTCCAGTGTGCTTAACCTGAGGCATAAAAGAGGAGCACAGATATGTCAGTATTTCCTTGGATTTGGCTGTCTGTTCTCTGGATTTTCTAGTAACTTTGAGTGCAGGTTGGGGTTTTTTCACAATATCATTGAAGATAATATAATATAATATAATATAATATAATATAATATAATATAATATAATATAATATAATATAATATAATATAATATAATATAATATAATATAATATAATATAATATAATATAATATAATATAATATAATATAATATAAATCTAATAATATTAATATTAACATTATAGTTAATATATATGTTATATATTTATTATTAATATATCTATATATTATTTATCTATTTATATATTTATTATTTATACATGTTTATTTTAATATTATACTTACTATATGTTTAATATTAATATCTATTAGTATTAATGTTTAATAATATAATATAATATAAATTAAAATATATTCAGAATATATATTAAAAATATATACCAATATATTAAAATAATAGATGCTGTAAATAATATATATTAATAATGTATAAATATATATAATAATATAATATATAATTGAATAATATAATATACTATATAAGAACAATATAATATATTAATATAATATTTTCATTGTATAATTGAATATATATAATTGAACTATATTAATATAGTATTATATTTCCATAATATTTTGGAATGCCTTTTTGTGGTGCATTTCTGGCAAGCAGAACCTGGAGGTTCTGGTTCCCCTGCCCCCCCAGCTGACTTTGGCTGTGTGTGTGTGCCAGGGGCACTCGTGGGGCTCAGCAGCAGCCGGGCTGTGCCTCCCCTGCAGCCAGGGAGGGATTTTGCCTCCAGCTCTGCTCTCTGTCTCATTACATGCAGGATCAGGTCTGTGCTGTTCCAGACTCCTGCACAGCCCCTCTGGAGAGCTGTCAGCTTTCTCCTCTCCGCCAGGCTGGTTGACGATGCAGCACATGAAGTTGTGGAGCACAGAGCTCTGCCACCTTAAGGGTTGTGGGTTTTTCCTCTTTTCCCCCTCTGGCTGGCTTTTTCTCTGTTTTTTGCCATGAGAATTGTTTTCTACAGAAAAACAGCCTGTTTCTTATTCAGCTGCAGGTTGTAAATTACCTAAGGCTTACAAATCAAATTGGTTTTAGTAATAAATCCCCTGGTGCATTATCTGTTGTTTGCAATATTTCATGTATGCAAGCTATTCAGCTGATTCTTTTTTATACATCTAATTTTTAATCAGTCAGTCACTAGCATTGACCTTCCTAGTCAATTGGTGTATACTGATAACTTCTTACAGGATACTTTTTTGTCACTGAGTATCATAGATACCCCTTCTGTCCAACAAATAACAAAAAAAGCAGGCATCCTTATGCTCCTTCACAGCTAGGAAGTGCTAGTGCTGGCAACCAGGCACCTGGAGTTGTTGTTATTATTATTATTGTTATTATCTGGGGAGTACTTTCTGCTTTTCATACAAAATGCCTACCAACACAATATTTCTTATTGTCAAAATAACCTTATTATTTGAACATCTTCTCATATTGTGGCAGGAATCCCACTCACAACAGGGTGTTCTCTGATCCTGTTGTCATCTTTTTGTCTATTCTCACATGCAAACATTTGATCTCTACTTCTAAAGCTGAATGGTTTGCAACAATACTGCAGGGTTGTTTTTTGTCATTCCCTGGTTTTTACTTCTGAGTTTTGTCCTCTGGGACAAAAACATGTGTGCTGTGTTCTTGTGGATATTTGTTGTTTGCTGCACATTTCCTATGTGCAGCTAACTAGAATTAATAGCCCTTTCTCTCTCTCTGGGAAGTCTTGTCTGCTGTGCATCACCTGAGTTGCTAACAGACAACTTATTAAACTACACTCTATTAAACTACAACAATTTATGTAGTTTAGGCAAACTCTTTACTAGGCAAGTTATTCTGTGGGTGTTTGCAAAAGTTCAGGTGCATGGGACCTGAGTACAAGAATAAAGAAGAGAGGGGAAGGCAAAATCTAGAAATGTAGATGCTGTCTCCACTGTAGCTTTGCAGAACTAATTACTTAAATTACTCAGATTTCTAGAAACTGTTTAAGATTAGTCAGCTGTTCAGAGAGGCAACTTCTTCCTAGAAAAAGGACAGGCTATTATAATATTATAGTTATTATAATGCTATACCACATTTTTACTGAAAGTTTATATAGGGGATATGAGCTAAAAAAGCACTTCTCTCCCCCTAAGTGTAAATGTGGTAAGGGCCTGAAGATCTCAGCCTCTCCCTTTCCTGATTCTGAAAATTGAGGGAACTTTATCAGTTATTTTCAATGTAGAAACAGAACAAAAATTGCTAAGAAAGAGAAGGTGAACCCAAGCCTTTGTCAAATGTCTGTCACTGACAAGGAGCTGATGGCTCACAGCCAGCCAGTGCAGGGGCAGGCAAGAGGCAGAGCTGGCAGCAGCCACAGGTACTGTTCTCTGCCTCAGCATCCTCAGCCCCTGCTGAGAGCAGCTCCTGGAGCCCAGGGAGCTCCAGACACAGCAGTTCCCTCCCCAAGCTGTGGCTGAGTTTGTTCAGAGCTGCATTACAGCTGCACATGAAGTGCAGCACATCAAACCACTCGTGTGCCATTGCAGGCACGTATTGTCTCTTCCAGCTAAAATGTTTTATCTACTTAGCTCCTCTCAGTGCTGGGAGGCACCTTTTTTACCTCTCACAGGAGGGCTGCTGACCCTCAGCTCATGCTAAGTGGAGGCCATTGTGTTAAACAACAATGATGACTTACAAAGGGAAAACAATTCCGTGTAAAGGTTTTATAAAATCTTTCCCAAGGGCTGCTAAACCTGCCTTGCTGTAATGCTGGGTTGATCTTTTTTTTGTTCATGGAAAGATTGGAAGTAACCCACACACACTTGCACAATTTCTCATCCTCTTGTACATGACTTGCAGCTTTTAGTCTTTAGACAAATGTCATGAAAAGCACTTTTGCACAGGTCAGTACTTCTGTGGGGTAGGGTTCCCAGGAAAATGGAGTCATCCTTTACTGTCTGAAGCTGGATTTGTAAACAGTAAAGTCTGAAATTGTCATGACAGGACCTTCATTTGATACTGCTTTTTGGAGATCTCCATTGCTCTTTAGAATATTCACATGACAAAGAAATCTTCTTCCTCAGAGGCAGAAAACTGAAGTGCACTGCAGAGTTCACATCTTCTTGGAACAGGCCATCATCTGACCACTCCAGTAACTCTTTAACAGATCCAGCTTTCTAACAGCTTCTCTCTGAAGTATTTAATTCTTGTTGACTGATTTAAATGTAATCTTTGTGTTCATTTTCAGTAGTAGCATGTGACTTAAAAGTGGGAAGTGGGTGTTTGGTTGATAATAAGAATGATAAGCTGATGCTTGTCAAGGTTCATCTTGACTGTCTCTGCCTTGTGTCAGAAGCTTTTGTTTATCTGCAGTTTCCTCACATGCAATGACTTGGGCATTGCAGTATTTCTCTTTTTGTAATTCAAGTGATATCAAAGTTATCTTCTTGTTTCAGCCAAAGGATGATGTTCTGTTCTAAGGGCAGCTGGTGAGTAAACACAGAATACTGGGGTGGGTTTAAGCACAAAGAAACCTGCATGATCCCTTGTCCATGACAGCTCTCAGCCTCCGTGTTTGACAGCCAGAACAACCAGGGGTGCTTCAGAGAAAATGTCCATGATGGCTTAAATTGCAAACAGAGAGGTTTGGGGAGGTATAGGAATACCAATTTCTTCTAAATCACCTGAAAAACTTGTTAAAAACAGGTAGCCCTGCAGGTAAGAAGAATCCCTCTCAGGGCTCTGCTGCCAGTTGGCAGCACTGTGCCATACCATGCACTGGCTATGGGGGACAAATATGCCCAGCCTGGCCCAGGAATGAGGACAGGTTCTTTCCTCACTCCATGGTAGTCAAACACCTGAGGGCCATGTTCTGGATGTTTCTCTGTTGGGTTTTTTTTTTTCCTTCCTCTCATTTTGTGATGGACATTCTGTTGATAAGAAAATGGCATTGCCTGGATGAAGCATTTTGGCCCCCCTCATCTCACCAATAAAGCAATGTGTAAGGGGAAGGTGGCACAGGATTGCAAGCAGGGTGCCTCCTTCTGCACAGTGACAATTCCCCATCTTGCCACTTTGCCACTTGCACAGAGCTCTCCTGCCTCTGTAAGCTCCCTGTTGGCAGTGGCAGTGTGCAGTTAGATTCCCACATGGACTGCCTCCTCTCCAGGGTGGACAAACCCCAACTCCTCACCCTCCCCTTGTATTTTGTCTGGTTCTTTCCCCTCCCTAATCATCTTATCTGTCCTCTCTGGGCGCTCTTTGGTCTGCTGACATCTCTCTTTTACTGGTACATATGCAATTTCAAATGAACAGAGGGGAATAATCTCTTCTGATGAGCTGCTGGTTATTTCTTGCTGTACAGCTCAGGATGGGAGCAGTCTTCAGGACAGCAAGAGTGCACTGCTGACTGCTGTTCAGCACTGTCCTGAAATGGACACTATGCATTCCTACCACCTGAACTGAGTATTTTCCCAAAACCCAGCTATTTTACTACTTGGCGTTTCTCTGCAGTGGGAATTTCCCTTCAGGTGAGAATGTGGGAAGGACTGTGAATTCATGGCTGGAGGCTGTATCTGCTCTCCTTTCATCTGGAGCAGAGAACATCAACGATGATGGAGCATAAATAATGTTGGGACACATTATTTATTCTGACAATGAAGCTGTACTGGCAGCACATTCTTTTTCTGAATTCCTGTCTCCATCTGATGCTTAGCTAAGGAGCACAAAAGGGAGAAGTGAGATTAACTGTGCTTTGGCACATGTTCCTATGGCAAAGGGGAGTGAGAATCCAAAGAGATTGGGATTGCTATAGAGCTTTAATATTCAGCCTCTGTCTAGTGCTACAGGAGTGCCTGTGATTCTGGCTGGTGATCCCTGTCTGTCTCTCCAGTCCACTGGAGTCCCAGTCAGCACAGATCTCACAGGAGAATGCAGTGTAGGACAACAAGGAAACCTCCAGCTCTGTGGGCAACACTGTACAGAGCTTATTATTTCTGAAGAATTGCATAATAAAAAAACATGCAAACCTCACTCCCATCATAAAAATTTACCACGGGTACTAAATGGAGTATATGCCAGGGATCACAGGTTATTTATTTCCATGCTAAACTCTGACAACATGCCAAATGCCACAGAACCAGCTTTGTCTGAAACATCTTGTAAACTTGAAAAATCAATGTTCTGGCTTGTTTCTTTATTAGTCTTGATCTCTCCATCTCCTGAAACAATGTGGTAGATTTGCCATCTTTTGAGTGGGCCTGCAGCTGCATTTGAGTGGCTGTTGTGCTGATTGTTGAAGAGAGGGAATAAACTCCCAGTGCCTTGGAAGTCCAGTGTCCCTGCTGTTGATTTGATGTTGTTAACATCGCTCTGTATCAAGAGCAGGGAAGTGGGGGATGGCATTAGACAGTGATAACAGCACAAGATTGGGGGCAATGTTTGTGATAAACCCGTGGACTTTCTGTCCCACCTTTTGCAGGCCTCCTAATTCTGCTGCATTTCATACTCCCCGCTGTGCAGTGCCAGTGGAAGTCCTAACCTAATTAGTGTATAAGCACAATGAAAGTGATTCATTACCTGAGTTTTTTCATATTCTCTGAGTTCATTTGTGGAAGACCATATAGGAATAGAGTGTTGCTGCCAGGATGAATTATCTGCTGCCCTTTTATTCAGATTGCCCCACACTGTTGAATTAGTGCACAGGTCAGACTCGAATGTGCATTTCTGTCCCCTTCTGTGATATCCAATGTCTGGCTGGCAAGGTGGCTTTAAAGAGCAGGAAAAGTTCCAGTCCCAGTCCTGCACAAAGGCAGGAATTTGGAGTGTGTTAGGAGGGTTCACATTGCTGGTGCAGGGGGCACAGTGCTATAATTATCTTAGAGCTGCAGGTGATCTGGGGGTGAGTGGCTGTTAGCAGTGTGATATTTTAAAATAGATACTTTCCTTCTATTACTTTTGGTCAAAAATGAGAAATAGAAATAGGGAGCAATTTCTCCTTTCAAGCTTACCACTGTCAGTTGGGTTTGTGTTGATTCAAGTGCTCTTCCTCAGTGACCTTCATCTCCCCATGCCTGTGAGATGTGAAAGATGCTGTTGACACAAGCAGAGGCTCGAGCTCCCTCAGCTCATATCCCAGACAGCACTTTAACATGGCATGTTTGATGCTGCATATTTCTGTCTTGCTGACAAAGTGGCACTGAAAGTTATTGCATTCATCTGGGAAAGGGAATGGAGCAGAATGAAAGCCACAGCAAACAGTGCTGCCTTTCCTTTCTTCCCTGTCCTTGGCCACTAAAACCATTGAATGTAGAAAGCAAAACAGGGTCTGGGCACTTAAAACAAGGTTTAGAAATGCACCCCATGAAAAATTAAGGCCTAAAATTAAATTATCAGGTGCATAAGAGGAAAACAATCCCAAGTCTTTATTTGCAGGAGCAATGACTTCTGCATTTACAGTAAGAAATCAGCTTATACACACTAAAATGTGATTGCAGTTACTAGAGGTAGTACTAACCCTCCCTACCCATATTTGCCTCACTGTATTTTTCTCAAGTGCATTACACTGCCAGAGAAATCTGGAGGAAGAAGAATCCAGCCTGTGTTGCTTCATCCACATCAGGGCCACTACGAATCTCTGCAACACATTTGTTGCCAAATCAGCACAAACTAAAGCAATGAGGTTTGAAAAGGCAGTACTAGGAAAAGTACAGAATAAAGTGCTATTTTTTTTTTTTTAATTGCAGATTTGGGTCTTTTTATTCTTTGGTTAAAATTAGGTCTGCCTCCCAAAGTGGCCACTGCTAGCTGTGCCGTGGTGCTTTGTGGTTTGGATGTACCCAACAGACAACTGCTGTGCAACAGCACATTGTCATTTCTGTGTCATTGCAAGTGAGAGCTCATTTTCATGTCTTCTGCAGCCTTTTCTTCCATCCCTTTCTATTTCTGAGGACCTTGGTGTTGAGGCACACGGTCCCCTTTGGCTGTGTTTGTGCTCTTTGAAGAGCTCCCTGCCTGTGGGACTGTCACTGCTGCTTGTGCTGCTTTTAGGCTAAATGAGCCAAGGCATTTGGAACAGTTCAGGAAGGTGGTGGTTACTGTTCCTTGGACCTGAGAGAAATTTGGGAGCATTTGTGTGAGTAATACAGGTGTGGCAGGTCAAGGCAGGCTGGAGACACAGCTGGCAGCTGGAAGGGAAGTGTCTGGAAAGGCAGAGAGAATTGGGACTTTTCAGACAGGACAGAGAGGAGGCTTAGATTAGATATTAGGGGGAAAATTCTTCCCTGTGAGTGTGGTGAGCCCATGGCACAGGGTGCCCAGAGAAGCTGTGAATGCCCCATCCCTGGAACTGCTCACGGTCAGGTTGGATGGGGCTTGGAGCAACCTGGGATAGTGGAAGGTGTCCCTGCCCATGGTAGGGGGTTGAAGATAGATGATCTTCAAGGTCTCTTCCAACCCAAACCTTTCTGTGGTCTGTGAGGAGACACAGAGTTGGTACAGAGGGAAATGTGCCCTGTTCTCTGCTGTCCACGAGTAATGGGGCATCTCTCTGCCAGAGTGGGAGGATAATAAAGATAACATATGCTGTGCTCTCAGTTTTCAAAGCCAAGAATGGTTGCCTGGAGCTCATTCTGATGCCTTAAGTTTTAGCTTTTGTATTTTTCAGATTCTGTGCTGCTTTAGTGTGTGGGTCTGAGCTTCATATTAAGGGATGGTGAGCTCCCTTCACAGAGCAGGGAGACAAAACAATTCCTTCTCTAGCTGGAGACCAAGGACAAATGATCCAAATCTCAGGCCCAAGAGCACAAATAACGTGTGCTGAAGAGAAGAAGAAGGATGGGACTTCATGGACTAAAGCTGTAATTGGACAATTAACTCCAATATGCAAATGGAGCAGAATTTATAAAAGCATGAGACCCTGTGAGTGTTCGTGCATTTTGTGACCATTTTGGTTCATCTTGGGTGCAGCCCTGGCTGGGCTCTTGTGCTGCCCAAGGTGGATCCATTGAGGCCTTTTAATAAATCCCTACTTTATTCTTTAACTCTGTTCTAGATCAGCCTTCTCAAGGCATCAGGGCGTAGGGAAAGACTTTTGGAAGGAAACCGAGGTTATGACAACCAGGGGTAGCACAGGGAAGGAGGAGGACATCCCCATTGTGGGTAATGAGTGGAAATGCAGTGAGACCACAGAAGCTGGGAGCCTCTGGAACAGCTTGGCCAGCTGGAAAGTTTCAGAGTTTTGGGTGCTGCCATCTACTGTGGAAATCTGCTCCGGCGGGAGCTGCAGCATTCCTGCCTTCCCAGCCTGGGGACTGCTATCCTAGCGTGCATTTCTGTCTGTGTGCTCTGAACAGCTCTGCCCAGTGAAGTACTGCAATCATTTCCCAGGCCAGCTGGTAGGAAATCATGGTTGTAAGTCTATCAGGGAATTACAGTTTAATCGCAGCCTGTAGCAGAAAGACTGCACGGGAGTTGAGTATTTTACATGAAAGGCTGCTATTGAAAAAATGTTACCCTGCACTTCCATAGATCTTTGCTGCCAGCTGCGAGCTGCTTCAGCTCTGTTCAGCTGGCAGAGTTCATTGATGACAGGCTAAGAAGTCAGTAAAATGTATGCCAGTGCAGAAAGGCAACACACCGGGGGGGTTTTAAAACAATCCAGGAGAGGCAGGCAGAGGGGTGGGAGACAAGTGAGCAGGCAGGAGAGCTGGGTCCTGCTCGGAGTCTGGGCTGGCAGGGGAGAGGTGAGGGAGCCATGATTGTTCACCTTTGGAAAAAAATGGTTTATAGGCAGTGAGTAAACATTGATGGCATTCTTCTGCCAGCCAGTCAGCAAATAGCTTAAGCTAAGGAAGGGGACAGAGCAGCTCATGTGGGGCTTACAAGCCCTGTGAGAACTGGTAGCTGGTTTTGTTTGCCTAACAGCTGAAGTGATTACTTCTGCAAGTCACCATGAGAAAGTTCCCAGGGCTCCTGAGGACCCCTTTCCACTAAATAATGGCAATTACCATGGTCCTGATCAGAAGAGGGGCAAAGACAGAAGAGGAAGCTGTTTGAGAGGAGTAATTAATTCCTGCTACGTTACCTTTGCTTGGCCTTTAAATTCTTCATATCCACATTCATTGGCAGCTCAAAATCAGAAAAAAAAAGAGGAGAGGAGAGGAGAGGAGAGGAGAGGAGAGGAGAGGAGAGGAGAGGAGAGGAGAGGAGAGGAGAGGAGAGGAGAGGAGAGGAGAGGAGAGGAGAGGAGAGGAGAGGAGAGGAGAGGAGAGGAGAGGAGAGGAGAGGAGAGAGGAGAGGAGAGGAGAGGAGAGGAGAGGAGAGGAGAGGAGAGGAGAGGAGAGGAGAGGAGAGGAGAGGAGAGGAGAGGAGAGGAGAGGAGAGGAGAGGAGAGGAGAGGAGAGGAGAGGAGAGGAGAGGAGAGGAGAGGAGAGGAGAGGAGAGGAGAGGAGAGGAGAGGAGAGGAGAGGAGAGGAGAGGAGAGGAGAGGAGAGGAGAGGAGAGGAGAGGAGAGGAGAGGAGAGGAGAGGAGAGGAGAGGAGAGGAGAGGAGAGGAGAGGAGAGGAGAGGAGAGGAGAGGAGAGGAGAGGAGAGGAGAGGAGAGGAGAGGAGAGGAGAGGAGAGGAGAGGAGAGGAGAGGAGAGGAGAGGAGAGGAGAGGAGAGGAGAGGAGAGGAGAGGAGAGGAGAGGATTTTTCAGCATTTTTCCTGACATGTTGTACTTTAGTAAATACAGCATAAATAAGGTCATGGCAGGCTCTTCTGCTAATTTTCTCCGTGGCTGCAAAACAGTGGGCTTTTTGTAACTATGTCTCTGAAATAAGTCCTTTCCTTTTGATACCTCAGGGTTTCTGAAGTAGTCTCTTCTAACTTTTGTTCCCTGTTAGCTTTCCCAGTTGCTGCTCATTTGTGAGCAGCCTTACTGGATTTTGTGAAACAGGGTGCCCATGGAAAGAGGTGAGCAGCTGCTTGAAATACAGGAGAGCAGGCAGACAGCTCTCCAGGGCCAGAAGAAGGTTATTTCTTTAAAGGAATTACTTCTCTCCTAGTGAGGTGGCCTCATTGTACCAATGGAGTAAATATCTCTTTAAGGAGTAAATCTCTACACCAACTCTATCACCCATCTTCCATGAAAAGTAATCAGTCTGGGCTGCAGAATTGTGTTCTCTGTCCAGCAGGGGATGGATTTTGTTCCATGATTTCAGTTGGTGTTCTATCCATGCTAGAAATGGAGCTGCATGTCTTCTCTTGGAGTCTCTTGATCACAGTACCACTACACAGAATTGGGATGAGGATGGAGGGTAAAGCTGAACCTGATAATTATGCAGTATTTGGAGGTGTGCAGGATGTGAAGGTCCTCTCAGCAGCTCTTTCTCACTTTAGTCACTTTAATCCAAAGGCCATAGAAATTGAAGAGACCTACCATTGCTGGTAGGTCAGGTTCTCAGGAAATTTTCTGTATCACAGTAACCATTTCATATTTGCTTTTTTTGGCATGTATGTGTATGAAAATAATTATTCAGTGAATTGTTTGGATTGGCCACTGTTGCTCCAGTTGTTACTGTTGGAATCTGTTAATCAGCAAAGATGCATGCAAGAAGCTTTTCCCTTTCTGTGTTCTGTAGAAGATTGTACAACTTCTAATAATATACCTGCTAGATCTTTCAGTAGTTGAACTGAATGCAATGGAACCAGGATGTGAATAAATAAAAAGTCCTTGTACAAGTTGTCATTAGGTATAAAAATGAATAATAGAAGAAGAAATTATTTCTTTTAGTAGAAGAATCTATTTCTCTGCTTCTGGATTTACTTTAACTCATGTATTGATTTTGCTTTATTATTAGCTTGAATACCAGGTGTTCTCGTTGTCCTCTTTGTTTCTGTTAATACTCTTTCAAAATAGTCCTGAGTAAGCAGGAAAACTTTGACCATTAACAAGATCCCTAGAGTTTCTTATCTATTTGTCTAATCACATCTATTTCCCAGTATTGGAAGACTTAGTGCTTGGAAGCAAATGAATTTGAGTCAGGCACAGCTCTCAGACAGAAAGTTTCGGGGCTGGATTAGGAATTGACACAAAAATCCTCTCAGTTTGCATCTCGTGGACTTGGGTGCTGACTGTGGTCATTTGTGTTGCCTCACAAATACAACCAAAATTTATTTATTTATCAAAAATATTTATTAAAATCTCAACCTGGAGGAATTGTTAGATTTCATTGTAAGGTTGTAGTTTACATTTAGATTTCACTGTAAGGTTGTGGTTTACATTTGGATTTTTTCCCTCACTTTATCTCCTTTTAGATAATTCTCACCAGTTTGAAATGTGAAATATCACAGTTTATATCACTGATTATTAAAATTAAAACAAACAAGAAATGCCTTTCAGCCTTTCAGTCATATACATATATATAGAGTGCATTCATCCACATCACCTTAAGCTTCCTAAATTTCCTAGTTTACATGCAAATTTGTTATATCTGAGGTGCCACATATGCACAGGCTGGACTCCAAATATTCCATTTTGGGAACATGGACATGCAGTTTCTGTGTTCTGTCACTTGTCTCATGCTTCAGTTTGAGATCCAAAAGCCATGGGGTCGAAATGTTCTTAATTAAGGCTGTTCATACCTTTGAAAATCCCATCCATCACAGAGCTGTATTCCTATGGATGAGCTCTGGGTTTATTGATTCAACTTCTGTTGTGAAAGTAACTGAAGAAACCAGCCCAAACTAGTAATGAGAGCAAGTTTGCATCTTCATCAAAACTTTCCCCACCTTGAAGAGCTGTTTGGGATTAGAATCCCAGTTCATGCTCATTATAGAAATAGTTCTTTCCTAGACGCTCAGAGCTGACATTTCCCTGAACTTTTTCAAATTAGGATATGGGGATGTGCTTTGAACTCATTGTTAGGACAGTTTTAAGGGCTTCGTTCTTATGCAGACAGATGTGATGCAGTGAATTTCAGTGGGTTTAGAGCAGCATAAGACCAGCTTGACAGAGGGAAAAATTAATTTCCTACCAAATCTGATCTTTACCAGAAGCTGACTTTAGCAGCTGACTTGTCTGGTTTGTACCTTGTAGCTTTGTGTTAAGATTTGTATTTACAGTGTCATTAGGCACAAACTCTTCCAGAGAGAATGTGGTTTTTTTTTTCTTTTTCATAATTAAAACAGTGAGAATTAATGATGGACTGGGGAGGCTTGCTGTTTCTGCAGTAATGAAGTGGACTGCTTTCTGTGGCTAAGGGAAAAAAGTTAATACAGTGATTATTTTGGTCTGAGCTAAGTCCTGTTGTAAAAGATAGAAGAATTAAAATTGTATTAGACATGTAAAAAATCATGACCCAGAACAGTAAACACATTGAAACTAAGTAGTATAGCTTTGATTTTAATGGTCAGCTAATTACATGAGAAAATATGACAATTTCTTTCAAAATTTGTCTTTCCCTGGTTTTATTCCTTCTTTTTTTTTTTTTTTTTTTTTTCTACCTAAGAATATTTAAAGAAAAGTTACAGGCACTTCTACTGGCTTTGCTGAACCACAGCCCTCTGCCCAAACCAGCAAATTCTGCCCATCCCTGCCTTTCCTGTGCAGTTCTTCAGCTGTCACCATTCCCAGAGGGACTGGGGCACCTCTCAGGGGCCAGCTGAGGGCTGCAGGAGGAAGCCCAGCAGTTGTGGCAGAAGCAGGGCCAGGAGAGGAGAGAAGCTGGGGAAAGGGGCAGTGATTGCCCTGCTCACCCCATCAGGGAATAGCAGCTCACTGAGAGTCTGGATTTGTGCTTGAGAAACCCCATAAATGTTGGCAGCTCAGGCTGTTTGTATGTAATGTTTTGTCCCTTGTGTTTCTGAAAAGTCTTTGTGCCTCACTGTCCCTGGAGCAGTGTCTCTTACTGTGTCACGTTGCCCTGGAAGCACAGGGACATGGAGAGGTGGGAAGTCAGTAATTTCTGACTGACATGATCAGCCAAAAATTGAGATCTCTTGTGCTGTTTTCATGAGCCTGGCAGATGGATAATGTGTTACAAATTTTTCCTTAATGATTTGTAATTAATTTAAAAATATATGGAAAAGTCCTTCCTCTCTGGAGACAGAGCCTGACTTCCCTCTGCCTTGGATTCAATGGAGCATCCATCATTCTCAGGTTTTCCTACAAGCCATGCTAGAAGTCCTATTCTACCTTTGTCCCTCCTGCATGTCATTGTGCAGTCTCATATGGACATCCAGCTGGCTTTATGTCCTTCCCCTTCTCCATGGCTGTGTTTTCACCCCACAGGAGGCATCTGGGCTTCCTGGCTGCCCTCCTGGGGGTGAAATCCCCCCCTTTCTTCAGCCACCTAATCCATTCAGCAGACTGAATGTCTTCTCACCCTCCTGCTGAATGAAAGCAGCTTTTCACTCCCATCTGTCCCTGTGAACTTGTTGTTTCACACAGCTTCTGGAATAATATTCTTCATTCTCCTTTGCCGCTGCTAATTCTTTCATAAGACATGTGCAACCCAAATTCCTACTTAAAATATGTGCACTGAGATGTTTCCAAAACATTTGGTGCTTGCTAGGCCAGCTGCTTATTGTGAGGTACCTGTTTGTTCAACACATACCAAGACTCTGCTGTTTGGGTGTTGCAAATGTAAACACAAACATTAATATTGCTCTGGGATCCTCTTTTCCTTGGCAGATGAAGGCAGCCTGGCACTGTGGGCCCACGAGATATAAATTAACCATTGGCACTGTGAATACTGTCATAGATATTAAAATAGATTTAAAAGATGAACTCAACTTTTAGATCTTTCAGGAGCAAGTCTGAGAGTCAGATGTTTAGGGAATGTTTTGAGAGTCAGATATTTGGGGAATGTTTTTCTCTAAGTCTTCTTGCCCCTCCATCCCATTGCCCATGGCTGTGTTGTAAACCCCCATTGCTCAGGGTATTCTGAGGTCTCCAGCTCCATGAGCTCTTCTGATTTCATTTGAAGCAAAATCAAAGATTAGGTGAGCATGCACACAGAGTTAAAATATACCCTGATGTCTGGAAGGCTAAAAGGCAAGTAAGAACAGAAGCCAGTAAGTATTTATAACTTTTTTTTTTTCTTTAAGAAAGAGACTTTGGCCTTGATTGTTTCAGTGTTTAACATTGGCAGTATTGTGTGTGTTAAATCTCAGTTCATACCAAGACATGAAATGGAGCTGGATGATAAGTGTAAAGGTGAACCTTCTGGAGTAGTGAGGGACTGACTTCTGTGGCAGTCTGCCTTCTGGGGGTTACAGTATTGCTGCTCTTACAGAAAATATCAGAAAGGTTTGCCAGTCTTGCTGTGCTGGATGTGCCACAGTGGTCCTGTTTGTGGTACCAAGGTGCTCCAGTATAGTCTGTCTCCTGAGCAGCAGCCCACACCTCAGCAGAAGCAGGGGGCAGCTGTCAGAGCTATGTCAGGTTTGCCATCCATAAAATAGGGCCCAAAGTGGATTTATGTAGTGCAGGGTTTTTCCCCCTCAGGACAGGGCTGGATAGTTACTTAAATCTCCTTTAAAAAATGGAAAGGAAGCTATTTCCTGTAAAAGAAAGATATGTGTAAGGGCTTTAGTTTTCTTAGAACTTTTTGGACTTAGGCTGGTTTTCTATGGAAATTACCCTCATTGCAATCTCTGTGTCTCTCTTCAGTTTCCCTTGCAATGGCTTTTCAAAATGTTGGTTGAATTTATTCAGATTGGACAGGGGAGAAAAGGTCTCAAAGATATTATCTTTGTATGAGTTTCATAAAAATAGGCATCTAGATAGATGAGCCTGTGATTAGTGTTCCCACTAAAGGCAAAAAAGGCACTGTAGGCTCAAGACATTATTAAACAGCTGAGAGTCCATGAGGGAGACTGCCAGGGAAAACCTGTTTTCAGGCTGTCTTGGGGAGTCTGCCTGCTCCTGTTTGCATTCCCTTTGCCACACAGATTGCCCAGCAGCCCAGCACTGAGAGCAGCAAAGCAAAAAGAGCCCGTGCCTTTTGTCCTGGATGTGTCTGCAGGAGGGTGGAGAGCAGGATAGCAGTGCACCTGCAGCATCAGCACGGCACAGCAGGACCTTCAGAGAGCCCTCAGTGCTGGAAAGGGATGGAAATCCCTCAAAACCAGCTGCTCCCCAGCCCTCCACAGTTACAGGAGGCTTTTGGTTGGTTTTGGTAGAGATCCTTGAAGAGGAGTAAGTTGCTGTCTGGTAATTTTTTCTTGTGGCTGGGGATATCATCGTTGCTACAAGGTCAATTCTGCAGGTCAGTGACCCCTGCAGATGGAAGGGGACATGGGTGATGTCCAGGGAAGCTGGGACCTGCCCCTGGGACTCTGCAGTGCCCCAGACAGGACTGAGAGCTGGGTGCAGAGCAGGGTCCTGCCTTGCTGCTGTGCTGCTCCCAGGCTAAGGAAGCCTCCAGAGTGCACAGGAGGCTGACACATCTGTGCTGCACCCAACCTTTGTAGCCACCTTAGGCTTTCCTAAGATGCATGACCCACCCTGTACTTCCACCCTCAGAGTTAGTGAGGGAAAACTTCTCTGGTTTTGCTTCAAATGAAATCAGAAGAGCTGATGGAGCTGGAGACCTCAGAATACCCTGAGCAATGGGGGTTTACAACACAGCCATGGGCAATGGGATGGAGGGGCAAGAAGACTTAGAGAAAAACATTCCCCAGATATCTGACTCTCAGAACATCTGACTCTCAGACTTGCTCCTGAAAGATCTAAAAGTTGAGTTCATCTTTTAAATCTATTTTAATATCTATGACAGTATTCACAGTGCCAATGGTTAATTTATATCTCGTGGGCCCACAGTGCCAGGCTGCCTTCATCTGCCAAGGAAAAGAGGATCCCAGAGCAATATTAATGTTTGTGTTTACATTTGCAACACCCAAACAGCAGAGTCTTGGTATGTGTTGAACAAACAGGTACCTCACAATAAGCAGCTGGCCTAGCAAGCACCAAATGTTCCCATTCCTGAACACCTTCTGTCCCTAGGGGACCATGGCTATCACGAGTTTGAGGCCAGGAGATCTTTAGCCTGTCTGAGGCAATGTCACACAAATTCCCACACAATTTCCCACAGAAATTCCCACTCTCAGTAGTTTTCCTGAAGACAGGGTGCCTCTGAAGACAGGGTGCCTCTGACCCCTTTAGCAGCACCACAGTAGCTGCTCTTGAGTGTCATTCAGCAGTTCAAGCAAAGAGGATCCATCATCTCGTGGGCAGTGGTGTGCTGGTCTGCAGCTCCCCAGAGTAGGTGCAGGAAACCCTAACTTTTGTTCAGGATAAGTGGATGTAAATAGGGCTGCATTCTTTCTTCCAGTAGAACTTCATGCATTTGTGATCAACGAGGCCCCCTGGAGCTCTTTGGAAAAGCAGTTCTGTGAGCAGCAGAGCTGCTGAGAGCTGGTTGCCTGTGATTTATATCTCATGATTAGGTTATCTGGAATTTAATATGTTCCTAGTGCTAGTTAAAGTATCCTCAATAATGTCTCTCTCTTACATGGAGTCTCTTGTGCCTAAGAAAACTGTGATCACAATAGCAGGAAAATAATACAGCCTTACTCCTCTCCTTGCCTCCCTGCTTTCAGGAAACTTACAGGAACACAAAACTTTTGAGGCAAGTGTAGCACCAAATCAGGTTGAAAACACTCATAAACTCTCAGAGATAGAAAAATAAATATGCATGTCACAGCTGCATCAGCCTGATTTCTTAGGGAGCCAAGCGTGGCAATGGAGTGGCAAAAGAAAATAAATGTCAATTCCAGTAATGGCCATGTGTGAGCAGATGAGGTTCAGCTTCTGAGAAGCTCTCACTGCCATTCATTCTGTCTGTGCTTGGCTAGGATTTATCAATGAATATTTCTGGAATCTGGGGTTGGAAGTTCAGTGTGTCCTTCCGTGCCAGAAGTAATTTTATTATGGTGAGATTTGGAGAGGTTGTGCAAGGAGAGGCAGAGCCAGAATTACATATGGGTGTGTTGTAATCCAGTCATAGCAATCTCATAGGAGTCCATGTGAGATCCCAGGCATTCTCACCCACCTCAGTACCCCTAGAAAAGCTCTTTCCATCACAGTCTAACACCTGGTGACTGGTGGGCAGCTTTTATTGACCTAATTGTTCTATCCTGTCCTCAGAGACAACTTGATTCTCCCTGCCTTGCTCCTGAAGAACCCTTACTGTAAATACCTCCTTAAAGGTATTTCTGCTGGGGGGTCATGTTGTGCTTCTGCCTATGTTTTAATCAATGTGGTTCAGTCAAGATAGAGAAATTTGAAGATTATGCATGTTAGTTTTAATTGGAGAGGAGAAAAAGCGCAGCAAGATTGGGTCCTCGGGGAAATGGTGAATTTCTACAGCTGATCCTTTGAAAGATTTCAGCAGTTTTAAAGAGAGAGAGAAGAACTGTGAATGAAGCAGCCAAGAGATGGAGAAGCAGCTGAAAAAAATGCCCGAGAGAGTGTGGGAACTGTGCTCAGAGATTTCTCACGTTTGGATCTGATCCAAATGAACCAAAAGCAGTGTGAGACTTATCTACTCACTGCAATGAATTTGGTATTAGCAGACCCTTTTAGGAATCTTCTCATTTCAATACTAAGAAGAACATGGTTCCTGTGTCTGTGTGGCAATTTGTCAAAACCAGTTTTGGCACATTGGCAGTGCTGGAGCAATAGTGTGAAGCATGGAAATGCTCCTGCAGAATCACAGGAGGAACAGGGACCCCTTCTTAGCCAGGGTGTTGGTGGCTGATCCACAGAAGGCTTTGGTCACAGGTTAGAGGAAGAGGCTGAATCCTCTTAAAAGCCCTTTGGCTACTCCAAGCCATGTCCTGTGTGAATTCCATAGCCAGGGCTAGCAGTTTGACATTGCAAATCATAGAAAAAATCGTGGTTATAGATTAGAGTGAGAGGCAAAAGGTGATGTGGTCATAGCTGGGGAGAAAGCTCCAGTATGAGTCTTCTCAAAGATGACTTGGGGTTTTAGAGGAGTCCAGGGCTGCTGGGTTTCCTCTGCTTCCTCAGTGAAAATTCCATTTCAATTTGATCTGTATGTTCCATCTGGGTGCTGTGCAGTGGGACCAACACTGACCCAAGGCTTGAACCTGTCTCAGTTGTAATTAATGGGAAAACTCCCCTTAAATTCAGAAAATCGGGAATGGAATGTTAAGACACTTAAAATGTTACTATCAGTGGGAATACACCTGCCCTGATTGCTCTGTGTACCACTCAGGTCACATGTTTCAGCTCAGCAGCTCTCAAAATTTCCAATGTATTCACCACCCACATGCTGAGATCTCGAGATGTCAAAATCATGAGTATTTTTCTTTTCAAATAAGTCATGGCATCCCTGGCTCTGGAGACAACCTAACAAAAAAAGAAGCTGTAACTAAAGTATTTGCTGTAGCTGGGAACTGTACAGAGATCAATTAAAACAGCCAGTTTATGCTCACTGAGAGGTTTCTCAGGTTTGGAAACTAAAACCTCCAATGCTGGGATTTACCTCAAAATAAATGGATTTCAAAAGCTTGAGCCAAACCTCAGATATTTCTGCGATCTAGGGAAAAAAAATTGTTTAGAGTCCGTGATGAAAATTTTTATTTAGATATTTACTACTTTAGAAGTAGTTTCTCCCCTGTGTAGGACTGTGGTCCCTTTTACAGAAGGTGAACCAGTATATGGCACAAAATATCGCTGCAGCCAGTGCTCCAGACCTCAAGGGATAGAATTCTACTTTATTTTCTGTAAGTATCCTGTAACAAAGTAATGCCAGGCTCGTTTAAATTGCCTTGGGTGTGTTGCCCCCATATCTCCATGGGGTCGGTGTCTGGGTAGGGCTGGGCTGAGGGACAGAGCAGGGGAGGGGACAGACCATGCACCCCAGTGCCCTCCTGTGCTTTGCCTTGCTCTGGCTGTGGTTTGCTCTGAACCATTAATAATAATGGGATGGTTTAGCTGGGGGGAATAGGTGTCTCCTGAAAGCACATTTCTGCCTTCCACACACCCCATTCCAGCACTCATCTGTATTTATTGAATAAGGTTAATAGGTTATGTAGCGGGTTCCTCCAGCCATTATCAGAGTGCACACTCTGTTTATGTGGCTGGCCTCTCCTATTCTGTCACTGTCATAAGCTACTCAATTAGAAAAGGGGAAAAAAAATGTATGTAGTAGGTAGCTATGGTTACCTGTGATGTGGGTTTTTAAGAAGTGCTCAGAAACCTAGTGGCAACAGAGTTTGGAAGTTCAAAGCTGTAATTTATTCAAGAACTTTCTTGAATCGGAGTATCAGAAGCATTTAGAATAGATTCAGAACATTTTCTTTTGTGGAACAGTGTTGCAAGCCTAAGCAGAAGCCCATGTACAGACCAACTGCTTGCTCTGCTCACGTGAGAAGAAAACAGGAGAGGGACAGGGTAAATATGCCCTTGTTCCACTGTTCTCCTGCAGAGCCTGGTAGCCCTGGCACTGGAACAGCTTGTTAAAGTGGTGGTTTCTGAAAGTAGTGCTTCCATTGTCCTGTTGTTTCCCTATTTACCCTGAAATGGTGATTTTAAAAGTGGTGAAAATACAGAGCCCCAAAGGGGCGTCTTTCAAAACAAGGTGCCTGCCTCAGAAATTCAACCCCAGTCATGCTGTTTGCTCAGAAAAGAAAATAAAATCCTCCATGCTTAATTTAATGAGGACACAGGATAGTGCTAACAGCTTATAATTGGACTGAGAGTGCCCTATGAAACACGTCTTGAGGTAAAAAATTTCACCTCTCAAGTGTTTCAGTGGAATTCTCCACCTATTTGCCTTTTGCAAAGCAGGGAGCTGTTGTGGGCTCCTCCTGTGGGATTTTTGTCTGAGCACACAAGATAGTGCCACCAGTGTTCCCTGTCTGCTCCCTGGGCAGTGTCATTTCAGCTGTCCAAAAACACTGTCTCAGCCAAACCAGCCAAAGTGCACAGGAAAGACCTGTTTTGTCACATATTTTATTATCATAGCATGCATCTACATCAGATGAATGCTGGAAAACCATACATCCAGTGCATGACATGCCAGTTTATCAACACACTTCCAGAGGAAAATTATCTGCTACACAGTCAGGAGTCATTTCCCAAGAAAGCTGTCGAAAGAAAAAAATATAATTAAGAAAAGGCATTGGACCCTCTGTTAGATGTTTGCTGGATCCCACCTTCACACAGGTGGTTTTGCTTTGCCCTGAGTTCATTTCCAGCTTCATTTCTCTGCTGCAGTAGGCCAGCAGAGAAACTCTGAAACTCTGAAGGCTTCCCCCAGTTCCTCCTGTTTAGCCCACTGGAAATACACAGCATGTAATAATCTGTTAAGGGTGCATAAAGCTGGGGATATTGCAGTTCAGCCAGGTGCAGGGCATGGCCATGAAAGGTCAGGGTAAGGTATGGTTGGAGTGCTGGAGAGTTTCCAGTGTTTGCACTGGGGCTGTGCTTGTCCTGAACCTGAGGGAAAGCTGTGCTTGCATCTGTTAATCTGGAGGTTCCTTATTAATAGGCTGCACACTTCATTGATTTTTAATTAATTTCTGAAGAGACACAGAGGATAAGTGCTGCAGCCCACAGACATCTCTGTACTTATTGCAGTCCACATCTCTATTGATTGCCTGCCTAAGGAGCAGAAGTAATCCATTTTAAATACACTTTCTTGGAGAGACTGAATGCACTGCACAATACTCTCTCCTGACTGTAATTGCATTGGCAAGAGGTCAGGGGCTGGCTGGGGGAGAAGTAGCCCATTGTTCAAGTGTGCTGCTATGGGCTTCCTTCCAGGAAAGCCAAGTGATCTCCCTGCTGGGCAGTTTGGAGCTACAGCATCAGGAAAGTCACAGCTCCCCCATTACAGCTGCACTGGGAACTCTTGCTTTTAGCCTTCCTGCCTCTTCAGAGGGAGGAGCTGGAGCTAGGCTAACTGAAGCAATTAATGGAAGGGGGAAGAATGGCATTCCAAGAGCCTGTTCAAATTGATAGCTCTCTTGGTTGCCACTTTGAAAAGCATCAAACACTTTCCAGGAGTATGTGATCCACTGGGGGCTGTAAACCTGAAGTCTCTGAGCACTTCCCAAATCAGAGGACAGGTGTGTACCTTCTGCTGGCACGAGTAGCACAGATTGCTATGATTTGCTTTTGAAACAGCAATTTGAAACAGCCTTTGTCATCAGGGCTGTGATCCTGCCAATCTGTAAACTGTAGTTGCTTTGCAGTAAATGTTATTGCCCAGCAAGGAGAGTTTTGCAGTGGTAAGTTTGTTATTTAGGCAGTTAGTTCTTGTTTAAAGGCCTCTTTCACAGAAAAAGGTGTTGTTGGTGCAGTTGCAGCCAGAACTGCACAAAGTGCACTGCTGATACACTTATTGTGTACAAGCTGCAATTTCTCTCTCCTCTTTGGGCTGCAGTCCCCTGGGCTGTGGTTTTCTTCAGAGCTAATGGGAGAACATCCCTGTCCTTTTCAGCTCTTTGGGAATGAGGGAGAGTAACAAAGTCTGTGCACACAGCCCAGGAGGCTGGGAGACCTGCTCTGGGTGAAGGGGTATCACAGCCAGTACGACCCACTTTGCCCACTGATGGAGAATGGAGCTGGCACAGGAGAGCACCTTGCACCCAGCTGTCTGAAGAAAGCACCTGAGTTAATTGCAAAATGGAGATTAGGCCCAGCCCCACAGCTCCCTCCCTCAGCAATCTCTTGGGTATGAACTTTGCAGAGCTGCACAGATGTGCCTGTAGGCGGGACCAGAGCTCAGAGCCACGTCCAGTATGGCCAGTATTGAAATAAAAACCTGGCCTGCATCTCGTTGCTTATACTACTTAATAGATTTATGTAACATCTTCCATCAGAAGAACGTGAAGTGCTTCACAGACTCTTTATATTCAGCACCACCTAATCCAGAAAGCTGCATAATTTCAGGGAGCCTGGGAGACAACTCATCTTTCCACAGCGTTCAGACAAAGGACGTGTTTGATGATGCAGTGGAACGAACTCCCCTCCTGGTGTTGCCTGAGGAGCTTCAGCACCTCTCCAGCATAAAGAGCTCTATTTCAAGGGCCCCACAAGCTCAGAATTGAGAACCAGTCAATTCAGCAGTGACCCACTTATCTGTGCCATGAGGGGGTGAGATGACATTCCTGAGATGTTAATTTAAGATTGGAGTGGGTCTGGGCCCATCAAAATGTCTGCTCAGTCCAGTCAATTAAGCATTGAAATGTCATAAGCTTATGAAATTGCTTCTCCTCTCATTTCTCTCCACTCTTTCTCCCTTTATGAATCACCTGTCATTTTGGAATAGACTGCATTTTTCCTGTAATTCTCATCTAATCAGCCTCATAGCCTCCTTCCCTTCACTTTGGCTTCTTGAGTTTGTTGTGCTTTAGCAACATCTTTATTTTGTGTCCTGGGATGGAGTTTAGCAGTGTAGTAAATCAGGCTTTTGGACTCCTATTTCTGGGACAGATAAACTGCAGCTGCCACATGGTGCAAAGCAAATATCTGGTGCTGACTTCTTTTTATCCAGGCTCGCTCTTTTGATGTACAACTGACATTTTATATTGCCATGGGTAGTGTGTGTCCTCCTGTGGTTGGTATGGAACCAGCTCATCCCAATTTTGTGCTTCAGCTGAGCCAGCCCATGTGTGAGCAGACAGAACTTGTACCTCTGGGTGAGCCACACGTGGAGAGATGTAAAACTGACCTAAGTTCAAAACATCGCTGCTCTTTTCCCAGCAGAACTAGCTCAGGTTACCTGTGCAGGAGTTGGGTTTTCACTGCTTGCCTTTCCATAGGGACAATAATCCAGCTGCACTGGGATCCCATCTCTTGAGTCAAGTACAGATGTCTTGGTCTTGCTTCTGTGTACTCTGAACTGTTTGGTCTGAAAAGATTTAGCAAGTCACAGCAGGACTGTGATGAAAACATTATCAGCAGTGTCCCCTCTGCTCGTGTCACACCTGCTCAGATGGCAGATCTGGCAAAGTTTCTGTCATCTGGTCCTGCTCAGGTGGACAGGACCAAAGCAACTGTAAGCAAATCCAGACAGTTATATCAACTTTGTGCATCTGAAGATGGCCAGCTTGAGATAAAAGCACTTTTACCCTGAGATACAGCTTGTTACACATTAACAGCACATTGCTTCAAACTCAAACTGAAGAGAAATTAAACTGAAAGAGCTTGTCAAGTGAGCAGGAGATGGGAAGAAATACATGACTATCACATAAGCTTTCTTGACTCACCCCCTATAATTGAATTGCACTCCTAAATATTTGTGCTTCCAGGACTGGTTCTCCCTTGCCAGCTTCACCAGGGCTGGCAGAGCTGCAGACATTTTCAGGGGTGAGCTGGTGGAGGTGTGCTTAGCACGACGGGTGAGTGAGTCCCCAGCTCGGGCTGGCAGCATCCCCTTTCACTCCCCTTGGCTGTGAGGTGACCTCCAGTGCCAGCTCCCAGCCCAACCCACCCAGGACATCCCACTGTGGGAAACAGTAAAGGTAAGATGATTTCCAGAAAGCTGTAAAAGCAGGCCTTAGACATAGAGAGAGCAGAGAAACTTAGAATCAGCTGCAGCTGCAAAGTCTGAAGGTAGAAAAAGTTACAATAGTACAGTAAGCAAGGACATGAAACAATAGCTTGAGTTTTAGGCTTGGCTTAGATAGACCTTAAAACTGCAGGAAAATATGCTTAGTGAGATAGTAGAAGGTTTTAAGCTTAATAATGAAGTATTGTGCATTGTTAATAGAGAGCAGACAAGGCAGCATTGTGTGAAGCAGGTGTAGGTGTGCTTTCAGTGATTGGCTAGAACAACTGTCTGTGAGCTTTAGCAATGTGCTGTTGGCTAGAAAGTTTTTAAAATGCTCTGTGACAAAGAAATCTTTGGCTGCTGTTGGCTGTATGTGAGCTGTTGCCATCTTCCAATTGTCTCAGCCATGTAATGAGGCTGATGCTGCAGTAAAGCTCAAGGAATGTCCTGCTCAAGGAATGTCCAGCAGTCCTGTCCTGTTTGTGAAAGGGAAAAGAAAAACACCACAAGACACAAATGGTGCCTCGAATGGGTGAGGATTCATTTTGGAACGTGTGCCTAGCACGAGGTGAGCGAGTCCCCAGCTCGGGCTGGCAGCATCGCCCTCGCTCCCCTTGGCAGGGAGGTGCCCTGCAGTGCCAGGACCTCACACCCCTGCAGCTGAGGCAGGGCCTTTCAGAGCAGTGTCAGTGCTTCTGTCCCACAGCTCTCTCTGGAGGAACAGCTACCTGCACGAGTGTGGTTGCTGCTGACAACAAAGGGCACAGTGTTTTCCTTGGATGTGTGTTTAGCCCAGGCAAAATTACACCTTTGTCCATGGGCTGTGCAGGGGAAAAGATGATCATTTGAGGCTTTCTGCAGTGATTCACACTGCTAAGCAAGCCTTGAGGTATTAGGATGGTAAGAGAGCAGTCTCCAAGGCTGCAAATTAATGTCCATGAGAATTGAGCTGGACTTGGAATTTTCTTCCTTCATGTACCTGGAGAATGAATTTGGTCAATCTGCCATGTGTGCTGGTTTTGGCAGGTGGAAGTTATTATTAAAAAAACCAGGCTGCTCTTAATTCCTGGGTGGCATAAGATAAACATGCCCTCAATTTAGAGAAACAATTACATTTAGTGTAGAAAACAACTGAAAATCACACTGGAAAAAAAAGTATTTATAGGGGGTTCACTGTGGGCTGGTATTGCTGAAGGTCTTGGGGCAGATGAAGGTCTTTATCCTTACTTTTAAAATTTGATCTTGCAAAATGATGTCATGTCGTGCAAGACAGAAGACATATGTTAAACTTTAGTTAATGATTCAACACACTTCAGTTCATCTCTAGCAATTATCCCAAAAGGACTTTGCATTTAATGACTTACCTGTTTGAATTCTGTCCTGGGTAATGAATATCTTTTTTTTTCTGGAGATGAAATCCAGGCACTTGAGGGAAGGAGCTTTCAGGCAAGAGTTGCAGTTCAGAGTTGGGCATTCCCTGCACAGTAGCTGCCACTTTTGAAACAAATCTAGAAGCATCCTCAGAAGGGAGGTGGGACTCCAAAAAGTCCAGGAAAGTGAAGGAAGTCAAATTACAGCATCTGGAATAGTCTGTGCTCACACCTCTGTCACTCTGAGCTCTACAAATGGAGGCTGTGCTTCCCCCAGGAACTGGGAGGCAAATTACAGTAAAAAAAGTAGAACTGCTTATACTAAAGTAAAGGAACATCAAATTATGGCCACAACTTCAAGGCAGATCTCAAACCTGTGATTTGCCAGAAAAACTTCATTTTCCTTTTTTAAAAAATCCTTTTATTCCCCCATTTCCTTCACCAGCTTAGCTTTGGTGATACTTCCACAGCACTGGAAATCCTAATACTTTATGAACCTAATTTGATGTTTTCTCCACTGAAGTTCAGCACTTGGAAAGATCAGAAAGCTGTCCCAGATCATTGTCTTCTCTTGTGCCATGGATTTTTTGACACAAAGTCTCCTTTCCACTGTCCAACTTCCATTTATTGCCAGCACATTTTCTCATTTTCAGGTCTGATATGTTTTCTTGTGAAAAGAGCAAACCTGAAGTGACCATTCCAAAGCTGTCACAGTGCCAGAGAATTTATAAACACTCCTTAATAAAATTGCAGAAGATCTTTTTTCATAGCTCTTAATGAATAACTTTTACTCTGTTCAACTCATAAAATGTCCTCCTGGTATTCTCTCATGGGATTTTTGGGTGGGATGCCACCAACTGTGTATTTTTTATCATACTTCTGTATCATATTAAAAGATTAAAGATTCAAATAGAGCTTTTTTCCCCTGCCAGGTTCAAAAATGTCTTCAGATAGTGGTTCTCTGCATAATATATGTTTAGGCAGTATTGCTGCAGTGAATACTGTAGGATTCCCTTTTTTAATTTTTTTTTTTTCCTTTCACTTGGATAGTCTCATTTGTTGAAAATATATACATACATATATGTGTGTGTATATATGTATAATATTATATATATATATATATAATATATATATTCTTTTATGCTTCTGCACCCACATTTAAAGCTTGTTGATAGGGTATCAGGAAAATGAAACATGGTTCCACTGGGTATTCCCAAGAGGATTTACATTCCTGCAGACCATGGGCTCTGCAGAGGATTTTGTAGCTGCCAACCAACCCTACAGGGGCTGGTTTTGGCTTTTAGATATCACAGGTGGGAGACAGCCCCAAGAAGGTTGTTTGACAGAGGTGAAGCAAACTGCAGTGATCCACAGGCAGGTATTTCTGCCCTCTTTCTGGACAGAAAACAAAAGAAAACCAGCTGTGGTATTGCTGAGCAGCAATGCAAGGTGTTGGTGATTACACATTTTTCTAGTTCTTGAGAGAGTGTGGGGTTAGGATGAATGAAATAGAATCTTGCTAAAATGATACTAAATAATAGCACAAAATTGGAATAAATGGAAGTGAATTAATAAACAGTGAAATGTCCTAAAGCTTTAGCTTATAGCTTTAAAAAAAATGCTTGAAATTCGAGACAGTTAAATTAAAGACCAAAGAGGCATGGTTGGGAATTTGGTTGTGTAATTCTTTCAGTGAAGGATGTTTTTGCACACCTTATGGATGGTAAATCCATTCCTGCCATCATTAACTAGAAACAGGAAGCTGAAGCCTTGGTACAGGTTTTGATTTCCACAAGACAAATTCTTTTTCATTTGTATTTTCATTTTGGCCAAAGCCATCTGCAACATTTTCATATTGTTTCAGTGCTGATAGGTACAAGTATTAAAGATTATAATTTTATTTGGGCCTGATATATTCTGATGCCAGCAGAATTCCCTCATCAATGGTATCACAGTGTGATTCTTGTGTGCCTCACAATTGTTTAGCCCATGAGATTTGTCTCTTTTTCTAGCACTTTTAATTTGAAGTCAAAAAACATTGATGTCAAAAAACATGATTCTTTTAAAGACTTACAATTCTGATGGTCAAAAGCCAAAAATATTGATTTGCACTTGGCAGGAGGGTGTGTTTGCTTCAAACAGCAGTGCTTCTAAAGAATAACTTCAGTTGCTTTATGCCAAAGAGTCCCTGTGTCCTCTTTAAAATCCCTTCATGTTGACTGCATGAAAAACTGTTTATGCCAAGCATTCTCCCACATATTTCCAAAGCTTTTGCTGGTATTTGCAT